>NC_085880.1:24111264-24113764 GCF_034702125.1 Engraulis encrasicolus
TACAACAATTCAAGGCCTGTCAATAGATTTTGGTAAAAGGCTTCAAGAGAAGTAACTGTATATTCAGATGAAAAAGCAACCAAAGCCAAAGTGTAGATGACCAGAAGTCACAGAATTACACAACTATTTGCATGATTAGTAAAAGTATATCCTGTTTTATTGTGAGGCACATCCGGCTCTCAAGAAATCTTGTAATAAGACGTCATATCACATTTCCGCATTTGCAATATTTCTTCCACTGTCATACATCCCCTTTTCATCACAGATTTCTTAGTTATTACTCATAGCTGACAAACGGTTGACATTCATTGGTACATCTCCTCATTTCCCCAACAAATAACTCTCCTACCACCCACTTCCTCCCTCTAGACAAGAAGAAGTTGAGACACGGTGGCAAAACACAACAAGGGTGAATTTCTTGAAACCGAAATTGCTACTACATTAGCTACTTTGTTGTTTTCAATGCATTTTCCCATTGGCAACTACCGAAGTTGCTAACAGGCTAACAACTTCTCTTTTGAGAAATGCACCCCAGATCAAGACAACAGAAGTAAACTTGCATCATGCTTTTTTGCTGTGTCCTTACTGGATTTTGTGACAGGAAAGGTATTGCTAGTAAAATGGCAACAATCCATCTCATGTAATCACACAACCATCTTCTACTTCATAGGGTCACACAAGGTCAGAAGGGGAAGTCTACAACCTCACAGGCAAAAGTAATATTGCACTACAATTGCACTTTTTTGCTGTACATTATATTGCCGTACAAAGGCAAAGTGCAGTAACTACATATTTTTTCAAAATTGAGATTAGACTAAAAAGGTCTTCATTACACCTCCCTTATCTTGTATCGAAGCCTTATGGTCCAAATGTGCCCTGTTTCAGAGATATTGATATGTCAAAGTTGCAGTAATTAAAATACTCAACCAACTGCCCAGGCTTTGAAGGTATTTTTCGCAGTTTATTTGTTGGCATAGTAGTTACTACACTTTGCCTTTGTAGGGCAGTATAGTTTTATGTAATTTACATTACATTTTACATTTACATTTTATGTAGATACACAGTATGGCCAACAAAAAAGTCTCCACCAGAAAAACCAGGTCATACCCACTAATATGATTTTGAACCACCTTTAGCTTGATAACACATAGACAGCACATTTGGTGTTGTATTATTTCAATAAAAACAATGGAACACCAACACCGTAATCAAACACCTTAATCAAAGCTAAAGGCAGTCCAACAACATACAGTATTAGAGTGTGTGCTTTTTTGGTGGCAATTTTTTTTTGGCCAGGCTGTGTAATATAGCCTGTTCCCAACTTTACTGGCTGATACAGCACAATGAAGGATAAAAATGCTAATATTTTCTATATGACATGTTCTGAACTAATCCACTTGTTGAAAATACAAATATGCCAATACAGTACATCATGTCAAATTATTCATTTTTTTAGACAGGAGATTGTAGTTATACATAATGTGAATAATGAAACATGGTTAATAGTAGTGAAGTATAATTGCCTTTTTATATTATGTCCACAAGTTTTTATGTCCACGTCTTTTCATGCTACTGTTAGATAATCCGTCCTAACAGAAATGTGCATATTGTGTGTTAGGAAAGTTATGGAAGACAGTATAGGAGGGATGTAGTTTAAATGTAATTAAATAAAGTGCTTGGGATTATTGTGACATTTGACAGTAACAGGTTACTATTTAAAATAAAAAATGTCTGTGTTGAGGTCGTCATAAGGTACAGTATGTTACCAATGACTTTTAACCTGCAACATTGATGTACCAGCGCTGTATTATACAGTCTTGTTAGCATTAACTGCTTTGTTTTAAAATCCCATTTCACCAATATGTGCTTAAAAAAACCCCTCCAATGTTAATGTTGTTCACACTCGGCAATTCCCAGTTGATTAGAAGGGTCTTTTACGACCATGGTCTTGAGCAACAAGCAAAGCAATGCAGTCCTTACTCCTTTGCCAGCTATACCTGTATAACACACACACACACACACACACACACACACACACACACACACACACACACACACACACACACACACACACACACACACACACACACACACACACACACACGCACGCACACCTTGTATTATTGAATGCCTGAATATTTAATCAAACATTCATATGTAGCAATAGGATAATGAACTCACAAATACATGTTGTGTACTTACTGGTTCTTTTCAGGTATAAGCAAGCTGTCTCCCATTGTGAGATTGAACTTTTCTGCATTGAGAGTGACCTCAGAGGAGCCCTCCTAAAATCAGCAAAGACACCCCAGTTCAGCATGAGGACCAACTGACCACACAGCCACATTGTACAGTATAAGGTCACTAGGTGCTGTCAGTGAAAAGAATGGGAAAAAGTTGATACTACATGTACATGTGGTTCAGTCATGGGTAAGCGGTTAGAGCGTCAGACTTGTAGCCCAAAGGTTGCTGGTTCAACTCCCGACCTGCCAGGTTGGTGGGG
>NC_085880.1:24118764-24138764 GCF_034702125.1 Engraulis encrasicolus
GTGCTATATTGACACAATCGCTAAAGGCGATGTTATCTGCCCCCTTGATGATATCTCTCCATCATCATGCATAGTACTCTGATCGTTTTGAAGAAGTTATATGTGCACTTGTTCGCATATGGTTGCACATGTAAGTTAATACACACAGCAAACATTTCCCAGGCCCAATTCCCAGAGGTTCCTAGTAGTAGTTGTTTCTGTCAATGCAGTCTCATACTGTTGGAGTAATTTTTCTACCCCATTTGACCGGGCGGCAAAATTTCACGCCAAAGGCATACCTGTTGCCTCTCATACGGACGCGGTTGCTTGGACTTGACCTGTCAAACCCGTCAAATATTGCCGTCTGGTCAATGAGTTGAAAAGCGACGTGCCGGGATGATACAAATATGTTACATCTGTTCCCTTACTCTTTGATGATGGGTACAAGCTGGGTTCCCAGGTTCTGGCAGTAGAACCAGCGCTCCCACAGGACGTCAGTACTATGCTCCACATAGTACCTACAACCAAGCACAACACAGAGCTGTTACAAAAACGCTTTCGACCCTGCATGCACATAGAGAGATGGAAGTATGCACTGGTAGTACCTTTTTGCAGAACAATTATGTACCTTGTAAGGTACAGCACTCTCGCATAAAGGAGCTTTATGGTACCTTTTTACTTGGAAGTTGGCTCCCTGGACGTATAATATTGTACCCCATAGATCAGAACATTGTACCAAAATGTCCCCTTGGGATCACTAAAATAACTCTACTGTACTCCCCTCTTAAAAGGTAATACAGTATACTATATTATTAGAAATAAACAGATACCAGTGTGAATAGAGGGCAGGTAGATTATGCATGAATAAGGCTATGTTGGGTGCTGCAGTAGGCTACCTCAGGTATGTGTAGATAGCTTTTGCATGAATATGGCTACGGTGGATGTTAACTAGCTTCTGCATGAATATGATGCTGTTGGATGATACCAGAGGTAGCTTATGCATGAAAGTGGCTATGTAAGTCGTTACCTCAGGTAGCTTTTCCACGAATATGGCTATGTTGAAAACTAGCTCAGGCAAGTTATACATGAATATGTCTAGATTTGATGTTACCATGCATGAACATCTTTTATGCTGGTCGTTACCTCAGGGCGTCTGTCTCGGTCAGCAGCCTCCTACGCTCCACCACCAAACCCACCGTGTTGGCCTGCCGCTGAGGGGAGTGAGGTATGCGAGCAGGCAGCAGAAACATCTACACACATAGATACACGCACACAACCACATTCAATAGTCTGGATATTTGAACAACCATCACAGCTGTCTTTGTATAGATGTACTGTCATTTTACATCATGAAATCGATATCTAGACTAGAATTAAAGATAATTTCTTCTCACCTCTCCCTCACGAATGTGAACGTCCTTATGCTTTCCATTCTCCACTATTTTCAGGCACATGTCCCCTCGAACCTGATAGAAGAGCTGAGCACAGACAACATGACTGAATACTGGAACATGTCAATTAAAATTCTATGGAAAAGTTGACCGATTTCATTAATCTAATGAAGCAGGAAACGTGTGCGACGATGGATTCTATTAAATCATGAAACAAAGTAAATAGTTCTGGGGACTTATTTAATTTGCTGATAAGATAGTTTACAGCTCAAACTTAACACAATATATTCTAATTTATTCAGATGGGCCAGTCTGCACTAACCTGACTCTCTCCACATGAATGGGTTCCGCCTTGCTCCTTGAGTAAACTCACAAAACTGAGCTTAAATATACGAGGGTCTGAATATCACATCTACTTCATGTCTTGGTTTTGGTATTTCTTTGGGCTACTTATTATCAGGGGCGGAATTCCCGGGTTCGGAAAGTAAAACCCATGCCACACATTTGCTCCAGCCAAGTCAACGAAACAGTTGATCCTAACTACCACACCCCTTCAGCCAGGCATATGAAGTAATTAGTCAAATCACTTGTATTAGCAGTACAGGGAAAGGGAACATCAGCCAGGATTTCTGCTTTTTCAATCCAGTTTGTCTGCCCCTGGTTATTATGGGATCTGGGTGTCACAACAACCAACTTTGTACAACTCAAGACCGGCCCAAAGCACACAAGACAACAGGCATACAGTGACTCCTAGTGGTGAAACTGAAGTATTTGCCCTTATTAGTATTTACATCACTTGTTTTGTCCTTACGTGCAGCAACAACAAAAAACAACAGAAACAACAACAATAACCACAATAATAGCAATTATAAGCACAATCATAATCATGATAATAGAGCCTGTAATCACACCAATGTATACTTATATACAGTATACACACTAAATGTTACTGATTTAGGCCTGATGTGTATGTGACCTCACCTCTTCCCCTTCTTCGATATGATAGTCTTTCCTAGTGTTGGGGCCACCCACAAACATGATATTCAGCTGGCGGAAATGCCTGAAAGACATACAGTATGTAAAACAATCAGCTGCTAGAAATAGGTCATATACAAATAAGGCTGTCTTACATAGGATGGCAAGCTTTGGGCCTAGACAACTGCCAAATATTAGCCAACCTTGTTATGTTGTGTGACTTGTCTAGACTGCTGAGCTTATCACATTGCAATGCAAAGCATTTGTATTTTTATCCAAAGATCACTTTCTTTGGCGGATCATTGTATATCCTAGGCGAGTTTCAAATGAATGAATGAAGCCCAAAAAATCTAGTCTCATATTTCAGACATTCATTAATGGATATGTGGCCGGTCACTTACATAAGTTTGTTGCACACTGGTGGGAGGAAAGCCTTTTCATTCTCCAATATCCAGTTGTTTACCTCGACAAAGAGGGGTTCGCCAGCCATGTCTACAAATGTTGCAAGAAGAAGGTAACAGAAAAGTGTGAGATTCAGTACGCCCGGCTGAGCAGTCGCCCTCCTTCGCTTGAAACAGAGAACAGACTGAAAATATCCTGTCATGGTGATACTGCATGGCCATGATAGGCGGAGAGGTGATTAAATAGTGGTAGGAGGCGGTGCGGGCAAAGGTTGATTGTGGCTTACCTTTACAGATGTGCTCTCTGGACCCCAGTTGAGTTTCAGTACATGGGCGCAGGTTAAAATTCAGCTGGCCCATTATGATCAGATCAGGCAACAAGGCTGAGGTGGATTCAAGTCTTCTTTCTTGCTTGCTTTTCTTGCTAGCCCAACTGTTTTTTTTTTTTTTCACTAGAATGTGTTTCGATGTAGGCCTATTTCTGGTCATTTTTTAAAAATCATTATTGATTGTGCTTGCCAAATAGTTTTGTAGCCTTTTTTGTAACTATAACACTGTGTGTGTGGGGGGGGGGGTCTCTGTCTGAAACCACTTCCATCCAGGGGTGATACATTCCCCACACAGCTTCACAGAGACACTGCCTGTGATTAAAGACACGGACATGGTGCATATTTTTAATGGATGGACAAGGTAGAGATGTTAGTAGCCAGTTTTAGGACTTGATCACACCCAACTAAGTTCAAAGAGTGATCAATCAATCAATCAATCAATCAGAAGAAGGTCTGTCTGGGCCTATGCTACAGGCTTGTTCATCCTTGTGGGCTACTTTCTGGGGTGACCTACCACCTGACCTCATACATGGGTGGCCCTACTGCAGGCATGTTGTGTCTTTAATATGATGCATTAGCCCACCAGCATAGCTGCAGCCTATCACTAGGCCTACTCTACTGTGTGTAGGCTTGCTTAAAAAAAAAACAATTCACAGTTCACAAGCACTCTATGGCTCTAGGGCTATTATTGACTTTGTTTCGCCCTGTCTTGGTCTGGGGATACCCTCCGGTCTAGGTAATGTCTTGGTCTCGGACTAAGCGGTCTCGACTACATCCCTAACTAAACATGACCAACCTGATTGCCAATGCTTCAGTGCCTCGATGACGCTAAGCACCCATGCAAAAACAGCAAAGAACACACACCATCAATGGTGGAGTGGGCAGCAAGTAAATTACGCTAAGAACAACGCGAACACTGTCACATTAACCTAGATACTGCTCATATCGGGCACATTTATAACCTACTGCAACTGATAACTCACAGGAATGTTTTACAATCGTTGTCTCGCGGAGAGATAAGGAATCCCCTACCGTTGAGGACAATGTTTTTAGCCTAACGTTAGCTTATTAGCTTAAAGTAGTCCTCCACACATCGACCAGATAACGCAAAAAAAAACAAAAAAACTATTGCTGCAGAAAACGGATGTTTGAGAAAATGTGTTATACTGCTTCACATAAAGCACAGAAGTCATAGCGCTTAATAGTGAACATATCACGAAATTCAATGAAATGAACGAATCAGCTGTTATTCTGCCGTAGTGATTATATTCCGTGCCTCTGGCCAACATGGACGGAGCTCCAGTGGCGCAATCGGTTAGCGCGCGGTACTTATACAGCAGTACAATGCAGAGCAATGCCGAGGTTGTGAGTTCGAGCCTCACCTGGAGCAGAATCTTTTGATAAGAATCGACAACATGTAATAGTGGTGTTATTCGTCGCTGGTAACATGCAACAGTGGTGTTATTCGTCGTCGTGGTAAACCATCTTGACAAAATACAAATAAATTGGAAGCAGTCTTTGATGCACAAAGACAGAAAGGGACTACAGGGGCAAACAGGAAGTCGGAAACTTCATCAATGATTGAAAGTCCTAGTTTATTTCCAAATTTCTTTTGCCTACCTGAAATCGGAATCCTTTTCATTTTTTGTAATTTCAAAGTGACCATAATGCGTTTATTTATTTGTATTTAATTTGTCTAGTGGCGTTCAGCAAACGCAAGGTCTTCAGACAATGGCGTAATTATGCTTTGTTACCTGCAGGTGTCAGCATATCCCCATATTACTGCATCCAACCGGTCAACTTTTTTTGTGTGGGTTTTCTTTTTTACCTTTCGATGGCAGTATTGTCCATGAATCATTTTGTGGAAAGCATTTTTTGAATGAGCAGATGTGCTGTTGACTGTCAGTTTTTTTTTTTTTTTTTTGAAACTATATTGACATTTAATCAGAGCGACTGAATGTGCTTCTCTGTCTTTTCATTGCTTTTGGGCTTGCATCTGAATTATTTTGTTGTTGTTGTATGTTTTGCATGATTTTTGTATGAGGTCAGTTTTTGGTACATCGATTGACCATTCCCAAGCAACAGTTCAATCACAATTTCGCTATAGGCTCAGTTCATATGAAGTGGTTCATAGTAGGCTATATGAAGTTATACATACCTGTATAGTTATAGGATATGTACTTTTCCATTAATCTGGCGTTTAGCAGACATGGCACTTCTCAATGCACTAGTTAATTTCAACAACAACAACAACAACAACAACAACAACAACAACACACACACACGCACGCACACACACACACACACACACACACACACACACACACACACACACACACACACACACACACACACACACACACACACACACACACACACACACACAAAATCAACTAGGCAATCATTAATCATTCTCATTCAGATCCCCCCCCCCCAACACACACACACACACACTACACACACACACACACACACACACACACACACACACACACACACACACACACACACACACACACACACACACACACACACACACACACACACACACACACACACACACCAGTTGGTTGCCATCACCCTTAGTACTGTCTCTCAGTGCCAGAGGGGAGGGAGGAAATAGGAACAGCCAAAAAATAGTTCGCCAGAGGAGCGATCTCACTCCTCATACACTCCACCAACTCTTCCCTCACAGTATTAAACAGGCTCAAATATCTCTCTGTTCTCTACCTCTCTCTCTCTCCCTCTCTGCCTCTTTCACACACGCACACGGACACACGTACACACGTACACACGTACACACGCAGGCACGCAAACTCTCTGCTTTCATCCCAAATCCTCGGGCAAAAGATTGCCCCAACCGCTTGTTAAGCTGCAAAACACTTTGTCATGTTTAGAACGCTATGTATACAACACACGCCAGAACAGAACCATGACAAGACAACAAGACATCCAAAGACTCTGCGAGCAAATTGGACTGCGGCTTACAGCAAAACCATGTGTTGGTGAACAAACACGAGTCCAGCTTTTGCACTCATGTACACTAACAATGGGGGCAGTGTTTCAGATGAGCTCAAAGTGGCTAAATTTGTATATGGAGGAGCTATTGTTTATGGACCTTGTAGTGTGGTCTACTGACCAAGATCTCCTTGGTAGGTGCCTTGACACATTTAGACCATCCATCCCCTTACAAGATTGACTGGCCCCTAAGAGCAACGGCTGGCATAGACAGGACTGTAGATTGTTTACACGTTCACATGTGCAAAGGCTCTGTCGTTGATGGCTTTGAGCGCAGATATTTTTCCATGTGTTCCGAGGAGGGTAATTCTATTTTAGAGCGTTGGGATAAATTCCTGCAGGCCTGTCAGGCGTGTGGTTAAGGAACAGAGTGTGTCAGTGCCCCCAACCCACTAACCCACCCACCCACACAGACACACACACAAGCACAAAGACACGCACAAAGACACACACACACACACACACACACACACACACACACACACACACACACACACACACACACACACACACACACACACACACACACACACACACACACACACACACACACACACGCGCGCGCGCGCGCGCGCGCGCACACACACACACAGTCACAGACACACACACACACCATAATACAGTGTATCAGTGCTCCCAACCCACCGACCCACACACACACACACACACACACACACACACACACACACACACACACACACACACACACACACACACACACACACACACACACACACACACACACACATGGACCATTTCTTCCCTTAGTTTTCTCAATAATCCCTGAGCAGGCCACTGGGCCTTTATAAATTTGTGCCAAAATGGTGACCTCAGCGCAACCCCCAACACACACAGGCGCACGCACACACACGCACGCACGTACGCATGCACGCACGCACGCACGCACGCACGCGCGCACACACACACACACGCACGCACACACACACACACACAACCACCCTGTCCAGTCTAATGACAGATCGACGTCTCCTCATTGCTCCAATGCCATTACAACTCTTAGTAACCCCTCCCCCCCACATACACACACACACACACACACACACACACACACACACACACACACACACACACACACACACACACACACACACACACACACACACACACACACACACACACACACACACACTCCCCCATCGGATGCGTTTGGGGGGTAGACCCATGTTCCACATGTTCCGTCATAGAACATTGAACGTGTCAGATTGCCTTTGTCCTTTCTCCTTGGGACCAATCCTGTGCCGGTCGGGTCCTAATGAGTACTTTGGACCCGGGGCCTGGCCTGGGCAGCCAGCCTTTTTAGCGTGAGCCAAACCTGGGGCCAAGGACAATATTCCCTCTTTTTTTGTTCTGGCCAGGACGAGAGCCAGTTCAATCAGCTGTTATTAGAGGGGAGCAGAAAAGAGATGGGGGGGAGGGGGGGCAGAGAGGGAGAGAGAGAGAGAGAGAGAGAGAGAGAGAGAGAGAGAGAGAGAGAGAGAGAGAGAGGGGGGGGGGGGGGAGAGAGAGAGAGAGAGAGAAAGAGAGAGAGAGAAAGAGAGAGAGAGAGAGAGAGAGAGAGAGAGAGAGAGAGAGAGAGAGAGAGAGTTGAGAGTTGATGAAGGGGCCCTGGTAGTCATGATGGGAGCCCCTGCCATGGGAACTGCAAATAATGATAGAGTATCTGTATCTGTGTGCAGGGGGACAGGCAGTGGCCATAACCCCAAACCCAATCCCCAACCCCAACCCCAATCTTGGCTCAGGCCAGTCTGACTGTATCCAGTTCAAGTGCAAGGGTGTTAAAGGGTGTTATAGCATTTTACCAAACGCATCTAGCTAACGTGCTAAAGGCATGCTCCCGTAGTCTACATTGATGCCAGAAAAAAATAATGTGTTCATTTGGATGGATATTGTAATAAGACATTGGATGTGTCTTTTTTTTGGATACCAGCAAAGCTTCTGCTCTCAAGGTTCAGTGAGATTGAAGCCAAGAGTACTATGCACCAATCACAAGCCGAGATTGAAGCCAAGAGTACTATGCACCAATCACAAGCCGAGATTGAAGCCAAGAGTTCTTGCACCAATCACAAGCCCCGGTGCTGATTTCACTATTGTTCGCTGCGGCCGTGGTTCTGACTCATTTGAAGAACTGGCAACGCAAACGTGCGGTTTTATATAGTGTTACAACTGACAATTTATGGTGCACGGCATGGTTTGTATCTTAATCATACGTTGCCAGGTCCAACCATTTTGTTTTCCTTTTTTTTTCTTTTGGGGTCTTGGCTGGGATTCACTGTCCCTCCGTCGCCACATTACACACTGGCTCCGTATTTCACAGCATGTGTAGCCTGTGTAGGATCTCAATCGAGCAGAGGGAATTGTGGGACGGGAGAGAGATGTCATGTTTACGCGGAGGGAGGAAGAAGAATGTGCCGTCACCTCATTGCCGTGGCAACTTTGAATGAGTCAGTGCAGTATGATATGATATGACTGAAGGCTGTAAGCAAGCAAGTGTGAGCAAAGAAAGCAAGGATGCATGGGGGAACATGGGTTAGAGAGTTCAGGTCTGTCTACAGCCTGTCAGCCATCCAGCCCACTCCCCCACATCGACACCCCCCCCTCCCCCTCACTCTCAACCCAACTCAACCCATGTCTCCCTAGGCCACCCCCACCCATCCTCCCCTTTATTTCTGCCCCCCCCTGCTCCTCTCGCCTTTCCAAACATGCAAGCCGAGGGGTTTTGACATCACTGCAAATTAAATGACTGAAATTCACATAATTGACTGTTACGAGGAGAGCGCAGCAGAGCTGATTCGAAAAACATGGGCCTGGTGGTGGCACTTGAGGATTGGAGACCTACCCTAGTCCCCCCTCCTCGCCAACACACACAGGCACGCACGCACGCACACACACACGCACGCACGCAGGCACACACACACGCACGCACGCACGCACGCACGTACGCACGCACGCACACACACACGCAACGCACGCACGCACGCACACATTACACCCCCCTCACTCATCATTACCCATTCTACCCCGACCTTGAATGTACTCCCCTACACACAACACCACACACACGCACGTACACACACATACACACACACACACACACACACACACACACACACACACACACACACACACACATACACACACACACACACACACACACACTACGCACGCACGTACACACACACAGACACAGACAGACACACAGACACAGACAGACACACACACACACACACACACACACACACACACACACACACACGCACACACACACGCACACACACACACACACACAACACACACACACACACACACACACACACACACACACACACACACACACACACACACACACACACACACACACACACACACACACACACTTCAGGCAAGACCTGAGTGGAAAGGTCATGATGATATGACAGGGGTGTGAGCAGGATTGTTTCTCTGCCTCACCGTCTCATGCTACTGCAGTAGCCTACTGTTCATGCCCACATTTGAATTACCAGTGCACCCTTCAATGCCCCAGCTTTAACCCTAAAGCGACCGACTGGGGTCATTTATGATCCCGGGCACATATTTTCATACACCATTTCTGTCATTTTCTTCAGAAAAACTTGTCCTTCTAGGAGTTTGTCAATACATATGTTGTGCATGTTGTTTTTGTGAGATTTGGACCATCTATATAGGATTTATAACCATAACACCTCTGGGGTCATTTATGACCCCGAGAGGATCCATGAGATACTCAACATTATAATGGCCATTGTTGTTGTAATTTTCAAACTCTGATTTTTGTATTTTGTTTCTTTGGGCAAGCCTTGGTCAGCAGACGTAAAATATTCATAATATAAACATTTATAGTATTAAAATATAATATATTATATAAATAAATAGGGCACCCCTGCGATAGCCAACGAAGTATATTGTGAGGGCACCCAGGTAGCATTTCCTCTGTTATTGCTCCATATTTGTTGATATCATGGCACAGTGGTCCTAGACACATGATGAGAACATGAAATGGAAGTCATCCTGATGAACAAAGAGGGAGGAAACAAGTCATCAGTGTAGAAATCAATGGCGTTTTTAGAATTGTCCTTATTATATGGCTGTACAGAGGCTGAAGCATTAGTTGAATCATTTCTTTGTTCTAATATATATGGAAGACACCTCTTCACAATTACACTGTCCAGAAAACGTTTCAGAGAAATTTTGAGTGTGCATATGGTTATATGTTTGAGACATGGTTTTGTCTATGTAAATTACCATATTCTCTGATCTTGTGATTTTATGAACCCAGAAATGTTGAGTAGCCTAAAGTTTAATTGCAGAAATATCATCTATGGGCCTAATGGATAGAATTTAGCTTGGTTTCCCAAAGTTTCACTTTGAGCAATCTCCATAATTAGCATAAATATACTGTATTATTATGGTAAGATTACTACAAGTGAATAGGCTAAAAAATGTAAATGATAGATATCACCATGAAACTTTCTCAGTTGATTACTGATGATGAGAGAAGAAAAAAATGTATTGGATGTTTTTTGTATTTTGATGTTTACATATGCAAATGAGGGTATACATCATATTTAGCATATACGTATGTAAGTTTGACTAATTTTTAGCAAAACAATAAAATGTTCAAATTCACATTTTTTTTGCTTTAGATGAGGGACAAGTATGTGCAAGATGTAAATAAATTTGAATGAACCCCAAAAAATAATTTATATAGTGGTATTTCTATATAAACTCCTTGGGGTCATAAATGACCCCGCTCGGTCAGATTAGTCGCAAAAACAGGCCGGTCGCTTGAGGGTTAAAGGTGCACTGTGTAATATGTTTAGCATTTGCTTTCCAGAATTCATGTTGACAATTCACAAGTGTTAACTTTTTCACAAACACTTACCACCACATCATCAAGTATTCAATACCAGTTGGAAAATTGCACTCTTTATACATGACTTTACTTTAACTTCACTGGCCCTTCCCCTGACCCCCCCCCCCCCAAAAAAAAAAAATGTAAAGCGACTTTGGGTTCCTTGAAAGGCGCTATATAAAGTTATAATTATTATTATTATTATTATTATTATTATTATTATTATTATTATTATTATTATTATTATTATTATGAAAACTTGGTCTCCTCCATGTCCGCCATTTTTAGCTAACTTACAGTATCTTGCTCAAACAAGTAGATATTACTTTATTATTTAGTAAATATTCATGAAAAGATCAAATTTGGCAATGACCAGCATAGTTGCAATTCCTACTCTGGCCACCATCCTACACAGTGCACTTTTAAACAACGCTTGGTCAAGATGAGATAAGCTGAGACCCAACCCCTTTTCTCTGGCCTCCACCAATAGCTCAGGAAACAGTCACAGAACCTGATTGTAGAACGTGAGCAGACAAGCCAACAGGGGGAGACAAAGGGGTCAGTTGTCCCAGGCCCAGGGAGAGAAGGGATCCAATGTTGTGATTTCATTACATTGTATGTATTCAGGGGGGGACCAGGCTGAATGAAGGTTCCGTATAGTTCTGGCATGTGTCACAGCCGATGACATACTGTGGTATTACATAGTGTTGTGTAGAGTTATATTTTTTGGTCATGTGGTAATGTGACAAGTGTTGGATTGTTTATTTCACTATGATTAGGCTATTGCCGTGACACTGGAGGCTTTCGCAGTTACATGTGAGACCGCAAGATTTTAGGTCACAGACACACACACTCATACACAGCTTTGTGTGTGTGTGTGTGTGTGTGTGTGTGTGTGTGTGTGTGTGTGTGTGTGTGTGTGTGTGTGTGTGTGTGTGTGTGTGTGTGTGTGTATGCGTGTGCGTGTGTGTGTGTGTGTGTGTGTGTGTGTGTGTGTGTGTGTGTGTGTGCGTGTGAGTGTGCGTGTGCGTGTCTGTGCGTGTGCGTTTGTGTGTGATAGGGGGTTGGCAAATGGGTCAACTGTTCCGGGCCCAAGGAGAGAAAGATTCGAGAATTTAGCCCTCATTAAATTCTATGATTTTGTCCTGGGCTTTGCCAAAAATGGCAGCCGTGCACGCACGCGAACACGCACACACACACACACACACACACACACACACACACACACACACACACACACACACACACACACACACACACACACACACACACACACACACACACACACCCTGAAAGTGTGCTCCAGTGAAACAGCCTAGACGTTGCCCATACATGCCCCCATATGAATGGGGGAGAGATGGTGCAATCCATCATTCCGTGTTCGTGTTCTGTCTGTACTTGCGCGGTGGCGTGGGAGTATTTGCCAGTGCCTTTCAAACGCAACGCAGACAAGACAAGACGAGATGGAGCATGGCCAAACAGCCAGGGCTGGACTGATAATCCGGCATACAGGACATTTTCCCGGTACGCCGACAGTCCCCAGGAGACGATATTGTTTTTTTTTTGCTTTTTTAATGTGTTTATTTTTTAGGGGCTGGCTCACAGTTTAGAGGGGATGGTCGACCATTCAATCTTCAATAAAGACCATTGTTTCTCAACGGGGGAGGTACAGCCCCCCAGGGGGTGTTGGCAAAATCTATCGGGGGGCTTTGGAAAGATACAGCTGAGAGGGGCAGTGCTTGGTTGCCATTGGGGAGCATTAGTCCATTTCATCTTTTAATACTTAGGTGGGCGTTGTCAGGCTTATGATGATGTCAAGGGGGCGTTGAGATGCATGTGATGAGGCCAAGTGGGCGTTTGTTCAAAAAAGGCTGAGAACCACTGATATAGACAATGGACTGAGTCAAGTAGGATATAATACGGAAAGATATGATTTGTATGTGTGAGGGACCAGTTGAACCCAAAAAAAAATGCCCTGGTGTATTTTTGGTCCCAGTGCAGTTCTGCACACAGCTCTACCCACAATGCCACTAGCCTGTCCAAACATTTCCAGGAAGTTTTTTTTTCTACATCCAGATGCAACAGATTTCAATGCGCATAGAATGAGTCACGCATTTCACTTGTCAGTGGAGGAAGGAAGAAAAAAAGAAAAAAATACGAAAAGCCTGGCTGTTGAGAAATTCTCAAGAGTTTCTCAATGAAAAAGGTTGATGAGCTTTTTACACACCTGTCTAGTGGAGGATAAAGGGGGAAAAGCTGTTCTTAATCATCATTTTGATCATCATCCAGGACACAGGAACAGTGCTGGATCGAGTTGAGGTTAATTTTACAAGAATACCTGTTTCATAGCTCATGATGCAATGGGGACGAGTATGAACTGTGTTACTGTAAACATTACACTGACCTTCCGTCTTTGCAGGCTGGCAATGGGATGCCTTGAGTAGTTATCCCTTGTACAGTGCTGCACTGTTCTGTGTTATTGTAGAGGGCCTGTTTAGAGCTGGCCTGCAGACGAGGTGACATTCGGACAGGGCTGAATGATGTCCGAGACGCATGAGACCTGGCTTGGCTCTCCATTGACCTACATTCGGTGAAAGCAGACATTTTCACAGTGAGGTGCGGCAAGGCTGGAGATGAGGCACAGTGTGTGTGTGTGTGTGTGCGTGCGTGCGTGCGTGCGTGCGTGCGTGCGTGCGTGTGTGATTGGGTGGTGTTTGCGGATCTAGTGGTTCAAGCATCAACCGTTGGCTCCACAGCTTCGCTAATGGTGCGGTGCCTTCACATCACACAGTCTGGCTTGACAGGCTACATGGAGAAGGCTCCAGGGCTATTTGGCTGAGGTGTGGGGATATATCCAAACAGAGACCATGCCCTATCCAACTCAAGCTCTACTTTCAACTGCACACAGCACACCACATCTGCACTGCAGGGCCCTTGGACTGTTGCATGATGGAAAAACGAGTGAATAAAAAAATGAATGAATTCTGGTCTTCAGCTTCAACTCTCTCTCTCTCTCTCTCTCTCTCTCTCTCTCTCTCTCTCTCTCTCTCTCTCTCTCTCTCTCTCTAGTGTTCAGTCTTTCCTCCCTGGCCATCTTGTATCATCCTTTCCTCCCTATCCTCTATCCCAATGTAATGTGGCTGTTTCTTGTCTTCAGAGTAAATAATTGCAAATTAAAAGTGACTAAAATTACAAAATTACTGTGAAACAAATGCACTTATTAGCCAGCAATGCCTTCGTATTTCATAGTAAAGAGCAGTGGAACACTTAGATTCACATGAGCACAGCAAAATGAGGTAAAAATCTTTACAGCAAATAACAGTGGAATGAATGCAACTAAATTCCTGCAATTTCACAGTATCATAAAAATATAATTTCACAGTAAAATAGTGAAATAACATAAGGATATGTACAATCATAATATTTTTTTTACAGTTTACAGTCAAATGCTAAAGTACAGTAAAAGCCTGTAAGTATGATCAGACAGTATGGTTGTGTTATGTTAATAATGCATATTACATTATATTTCTGTGAGTTTTTACAGCTAATTATTTTAAATCCCTGGATTTTTTTTTTGCACTGTAGCTTTGTTCCATAAACTGCAAATGCTTCAGCCAACTCTGTGCCCATGTCCATTTTCCCCCTGAAAGAAAGAGACACCTCAAGGTCTCCCTGCACTTCCCACACTGACTGCTACTAGTCTTAAAACAGATCTGTGATGGGAAGTCGAGGCCAAGCAAGGGTCATTTTCAGCAATGCATGTTGTAAACACATCAGCCATTTCCAGGAAAACTGGAGTGACATTAGACATGCTTGATGCTGTCATAATGAAAAACAGACGTTATTTGTCTTCGTTAGGAGGCCAATATAATAGTCAAATGACAGCACATGTGAGATATAGAACATGCAGTTCTGAACTTCTGAAGTTCAGATCGTCCTTCCCCCATTAGTGTAATGGCACCTTGTGGATCAACTAAGTATGAATATCAATATGGATATGATGATTTTGCATGGCTGTGCTCTGTATGTTCTTGCATTGAGCAAGACTGGATGCAGGATCCACAATTGACCGAGGAGGCATAATCTAAGACGTAGAGCGTAGCATAGAGACATCTTCTAAGCCATATCCCTGTGCCCTGTTTGGAACCTGGAGGACTGCCAGTCAGCTCTGACATAAAGAGCAAGACGCTGAACATTGAAAAACACCACCACGATGACAGGGTGCGTGTGTCTTAACACAAGGTCGACTGATCTCCAGGCACCAGGCAGTGTTATTACCCTCTCAGTGTCATTGGAGGGGGGTGGGGTGGCTTGGCTGCCACCACCATTACCCATCATTCCAGCCCAGTGGCCTGTAATCGCAAATCATGTGTCACCACACGCAACAGAAAGAGCCAAATGGCGAAGTGAAGCAAGATGGGATTCCTGAGTGGCACGTTTGAAACTTGTGACCATGCATGCGCTGACTAAACAGAGAGTGATGTGCACCACCAAAGCCTACAATTCCCACGTGGCTCGTGTTTGCACTGATTGCAGGGCCTTTGTGAGTGAGCGGAGGAGTGTGTGGAGTGGTGGAGAGGAGGAGCAGTAGAGGAACGGAGGAGCGGAGGAGGTGAGGAGCAGGGGAGCACATGCAGTTGTGGCGCTGAGGAGAGAAAGAGAGGAGCTTAAGAGTGGAGGAGCGGATGAGTGCTGATGGAGGAAAGGAACAGTGGAGGGGTAGAGTTGAGGAGAGGAGGAGCTGAGGAGTGGAGGAGTGGTAGAGCATGTGGAGTGGTGGAGCAGAGGAGTGGAGGAGTGGCGGTGACAGGCCTGTTGGCATGCTGACATGTTTTTAGAAAGCCTGGGGCTGTTCTCATTATGTGCAAAGGCATAATTAATGTCATTATCGGGTTGTTTTTTTCTCCTCTCAGTTTCTGTTGTTTTTTCTCCTCAACACGTGTTGTTCCCTCTTAGTCCCAATCGTCTTTTTTCTTTCTTTCTTTCGTTCTTTCTTTCTTTCGTTCATTTGTTCTTTCTTTCTTTATTTATTTATTTCTTCCTTTCTTTCTTTTTTCTTTCTTTCTCTCTTTTTTTCTCTGACAGCTTTTCCTGTTCATGGCGAGGTGATGATGGAGAAGCCTTGTCAAGGGGGAAGTGATGTCATCGGTTTGACATTGGGAGAGACAATCATGGGTTAGGTCAGAAGTCAAAAGCGGCTCTTTTTGAGCTGAAAGAAAGAAAATGGCCCCACTGAAAAAAATGACTAATTAAAGTCTGTTTGTTCATGAGACAAATTAGGTCTGCTTCATCCTTTTGGGCCTGTATCGGCCAATAGCCTTTGGCAGGCCTTTGATAATGATTCAAAAGCACTGAAGGCAACCTCACTGGAAATTACTTTTCCGAGCATACACATGAATGGATGCAGGCTAACACAAGTACTTGCACGCATACACAAAGACATGCCCACACACACACACGCACACTCACACACACAATTGCGCGTGCACACACACACGCACACACACACACACACACACACACACACACACACACACGCACACACACACACAATTGCGCGTGCACACACACACGCACACACACACACGCACGTACGCATACACACACATTTTACAGTCATACTTCACAAGTGGAAATGGATGTGCTCCCAGACCCAAACTTTAGTATGATTCAAAAAGAAGTCATAGCCTGCAGTTCTGCCATTTTGCTTTTCTTCCAGCGAAATCTTCCATCACCCCTACACCCATCCTCAATCCTTTCTCCAACCCGAAGAGTCTCCTCTTCCCAGGGCTGGACTGGTCATCTGGCATACAGAACATTTTCCCGGTGGGCCTGGACGACAATCATCAGTGTCCAATGCTTTTGTTTTGTGTCTTTTGTTTTTCTCCCCCTATAGCAGTGTTTCCCAACCTTTTTTGTCTCACGTACCCCCTAAACCTCTTAGTTGTGCCATGAATACCCCCTAATTCATGTTCTATATCACTTTCTCCGTCCTTATGTGACTGCCCCATTCATTTGATATTAAAATATTTTTTTCCATGTACCCCCTGCAGTGTGCTCGCGTACCCCTAGTGGTACACGTACCCCTGGTTGGGAAACACTGCCCTATAGAGACCAGCACACAATTGAGAGGGGGCAGCCCAGGTCCATCTTTAATAAACAGACAGTGGATTGTGTAAGGGGGTGGTTTATTCCTGCCCGGGCCGTGTTTTGGTCCCAGTTCAGCCCTACCTCTTCCTGACGGGAACAGCCCAGGTCTTAAACTGGGCATGAGTATGAGACACTGCAGCCTCAGTCTCTGTGAGTCTCGCAAAGGGGTGACTGGAAAGGCCATTTGAATTGGGCCTCGCTTGTGGCCATGAGAGGAGCGCTGCGGGAGAGAGAGAGAGAGAGAGAGAGAGAGAGACACACAGACAGAAAGAAAGAGAGAGAGAGAAAGAAAGAAAAAGACAGAGACAGAAAGAAAGAGAGAGAGAGAGAGAGAGGTACACAGTCACACATGCAGGGCGAGGGAGAGAGAAAGAGATAGAGAGTGAGAGAAAGAGAGAGAGAGAGAGAGAGAGAGAGAGAGAGAGAGAGAGAGAGAGAGAGAGAGAGGGAGAGAAAGAGATAGAGAGAGAGAGAGAGAGAGAGAGAGAGAGAGAGAGAGAGAGAAGGGAGAAAGGCAGTCCTAGTCCATATAGTGTGGGCGTTCTAATGGGAAGAGAGACAGGGGGGAGTAAGATATAGAGAAGAGGGTGAGCTAGAGGTCCACTAATATCTCCATAAAGTTGTTTAACAGCAACTCAACAGGCAATGAGCACTGCCAAAAACTTGGCGGTCCAACTCTCCCTCGATGATTTGAGTCAATCTTCAAGAAATGAGCCCCATAGTCCGTTTTTAAACAGTCCCTTTGGCATCACATGATGTCATTTTCACCATGTTAAAGCATCTGCGGAGGCCTGAGGACTGGGGTGCAGTTACAAGGAAATGAGGAGCAAAAGGAAAAAAACATAAAAGGTTCTGCCTGTGGGGAATTGAATAATGGGGCCATCACAAAATGTGCAAATGTCTCAGGGGAACTGTGAGTCATGAACATGGACTTGACTGAAGGTGATGGATGAACTCAAAGGAAACACATGCACACGCGCAAGCACACGCTCAAGCACACACACACACACACACACACACACACACACACACACACACACACACACACACACACACACACACACACACACACACACACACACACACACACACACACACACACGCTAATGAGCTACCCAAACACTTTTTATCCATAAATTACAAATAATTTGCGCACATCTGAATGCACACCCACACATGAAAAAGGTCCCAATGCGTTCATGCACTATCCTTCATCTTATCCTTTGCCCCAATAAAGTTGTTCCCCCTGCCGCTTTATCAGGCGGCCTAGACCCAGTGGCAGCACCAGTGGAGCGCTGCCAGAACAGGGGCCAAGCACAGCTAGTGGCCATCAGACAGATTACATTTTTACATTGCATTACATAGCACTTAGCAGACGCCTTTGACAAAAAGCAACTTCCAAGGAGAAAATTTAAGCAAGAACAGGGTAAGGCGCAGTGTATAGATGCAACACTGACAACATTGTCCAACATAAAGTAAAGATGACGTAGCAAAAAATAAGATGCATTAAAAAGGGGGCAAAAAGTAAACAAAGACAAAGGCGTAGTGTGCAGTTGCAACACTGACAGCATTGTCCAACACATGGTAAAGGTAGCAAAAACCGTTAAGAACAGTCGGCCCGATCTTGGCGGAATGTCGGCACTGTCGGCTGAGAGTCGGCTCGGCTGGAACACTGGTTACCGTGACTCAGCCAACACTTCATAGAACACTGAAAATAACTGTCACTTCATGCAGTAACCGAGCCAACACTCAGCCGACACAGAAAATAACGGTCAGTCTCATGCAATAACTGAGCCATCACTGAGCCGACACTGTCTGCATACGGTAATAGGACCATTATTGGGCCGCGGACAAAGCCAGAATTGGGCCGACTGTTTTCACTCGCGAAAAAAGGATCGGGCCAATGATGGGCCAGATAAACTTTGCTACCTGGGTAACATACAAGTAGAATGAGAAGAGGGGTAACAAGGTATTTTTAGATAGTAAACAAAGTCATCTAGGCGCAGTGTGTACAGTTGCATCACTGACAGCAATGTCCAACACATGAGGGCACAAGGGCAGACGACGGTGTAGAAGGGAGACACTTGTCCCATACCCTGGGTGAGAATTGGGTGTCACTTGTCCCATGTCCAGAATTGTGTGCCCATTAGATTACGTTATTGACTTTGTCCTGGCCCAGCCAAAGCTGCCAGTGACCCTGCAGACATGGATTACACTTTTTCAACTGTTAACACACAAAGTGTGCAAGTTGAGTGAGACACTGTTTCTAAACCTTCATACGCACATCATGTCACAACTACCTCTCAAGTGAACAAATCCTATAGGTCTAACTCAATTTGCATCCTTGACACTTATTTGCAAATCAATACACACAATTTGCTGCAGGTTCTGAAAAATGTTTCATTTTGTTGAAGGCATCTGTGTGTAAGCATCAGACAAAAACTGCAATAACAGGCCTACCAGGTCCAGGAGACTACAGGTCCTACGAGTGCTTTTTTGGCCTGCTGCTCACCCGCCTTTTTCCATTTTGGCCCACCATGGGGAACAAATTGGCCACCCCTGTTCTAGCTGAACCTTTCAAGGAGCAGTCATGGTGCATATAAAAATGGTAAGATATCAAGGTAACACTTTACTTGGTGTGTCGCTGCATAACACATTCATAGCAGCTGATTTTTGCTGACACTTTGCATGAAGGATTTGTGACTGTTTCGTAAGACATTCATAGCAAACCTTTCATAAACATGGAAGACAAAAGGACAACAACTTATCAAAATAAAAGCTTCATCTAACCCCCTCATCTAACCCGCGATGGTGCTTTGTTTATCTTTTATTTTGACTATTTATTTATTTTATTTAAAGTTGCTGTGCT
>NC_085880.1:24143764-24148764 GCF_034702125.1 Engraulis encrasicolus
TAGAGAGAGGGAGAGAGGGGTTGGGGGAGCGCGAGGATATCTCAGTGTGACCGGAAGGCATTTCACTGCGACCGGAAGGCTCCGAGGGAGAGAGAGAAAGAATGGGGAAGGCGAGCGAGAGCGGGGAGAGCGCGCGAGGATTTTTCAGTGTGACCGGAAGGCATTTCACTGCGACCGGAAGGCTCCGAGGGAGAGAGAGAAAGAATGGGGAAGGCGAGCGAGAGCGGGGAGAGCGCGCGAGGATTTTTCAGTGTGACCGGAAGGCATTTCACTGCGACCGGAAGGCTCCGAGGGAGAGAGAGAAAGAATGGGGAAGGAGAGCGAGAGCGAGAGCGGGGAGAGCGCGCGAGGATTTTTCAGTGTCACCGGAAGGCATTTCACTGCGCCCGGAAGCCCATTAGACTAGCAGTTTCATTTTACTTTGACGTACCCGTTAAAAGTGTGAAATTATGCACAAACAGATCATTGTAATTATTTTCCGCATGTCACCACTCGGTTAGATCAAATAACGAAGATATTATTAATAGGTTATAGTTTTCACGCAATGTAGCCTACGCTGTCTCGAATGCAGATGCTATAGCTTATCCAAATGTGAGGTGTTTTCATAAACTTGAAACACTTTACATCTCAAACGTTGTAGGGCAACGTGATAACCGGAGGCAAGACAGTGCATAATCTTACTAGCAGGGTGCTATTTGTCAAAAGGGGAGGATAATTTTGGAAAATGAGCGGTATTTGCCCAACAATATTCCCTGAGTATGCATGCATGGTGTTTCAATCCCGTGCAAAACTCCCTTATTAGCCTAATATCGAATGTACATTCCGACGAACATGAACAACTTAGAAGCACAACTGCTCGAATAACTAGGCCTATCTCAGATGTGGCATACTGTCACCCGGTTCAGGACCATGGACAGCTGCCGTTTGACGAGCATTGTCGCAGGGGCGTCGCGGAATTTGACTTTTTAGATGTATAGTAGCCTATGCAGTGCTTTGTGGGGAAACGTGTGGGGTTTGAGGGGTGCAAGCATTCGAATTTAGGAGGCTACTAATTTTCTGCGGCAGATTGGCAGGAAAATACGGAAGCCCAGAGGTGACATGGAGGAGGAAAACATTTTGAGGAAACGTATGCAATGGAGACTAACACTTTTGTGAGATAACGCAAATCGTTTGCGAGATAACGCAAATTAAAACTTATATCTGCGGGTTCACCACTTTGATTTGCAGCACACTTTCTGGTCACCGGGGGGCCGTCTGAACCAACACGTGTACGGCTTTGACACGCCACAGTTGTAGGTGTAGGCTATTCAATTCAACCACCACTGTTGTTGGATAACAACGAGAGGGATGCTGACAGTCAAAAACATTAGGCTACTACCGCTGGAAGGACGTGCAAGAATACCGTTATTTTATACATTGTTTATGTTAAATAAACTACAGATTTTGAGAGACACCGTAGCACCTTGCTTTGCGAACGGATAGGCCTACAAGGGGAAATAGGATTTGTTGGACGACACATGTCTGCAATGCAGAAGCTTTGTAAGACAGAATTAAGGAAGGCAGACGGAACAACTGTTTACTGAACGGTTATTTTCAAAGATGATGAAGCATTAGCCTGGTGAACCAGCATATGAAAATCATTTTGTCATATCAAGACCCACATGTGAATTATGTAGGCCTAATTTTAACATAGGTCTCGACGTTGAGGCAGCACGCTGAATTATTTCTTTCTTTTTCTTGAAACTTTAAACGCAATGTGTCGTTTGTTGCGGTTCTCCCCTTTTAATTTATAATAGGCTAAATTAAGTAGGCTATCACTGCTTAGCCATGCAGAGAGCTTAGACTTGTAACAACTCCGACATTTGGAACTATCCAAAGTGGGCATTGGTTAATAGTTTTCTCGGTCAGACTTGGATTAATGTTTCTTAACGCATGACATGATGGCAGATCACGGAACTTCACGCAGTAGCTCAATGAATAGAAAGCGACACATTTCCTTCCTGTGGTAGACAATTCCTCCTGTTATGCATGACAGCGGGTCTTGGGTAGCTAAATGGAGGAAATCAAATAGTTATTTGCTTTTGATTGTGAACCAGTTGTACAGTGATGGCTTTTAGCGAACACAAATTACTTTTGGATGTAACTTGTACCGCTGCGTGCCCCATGGTGCATGGTTTCCGACTCTGTAGCACTGAGATATATCGCTGAAATCTAACGCAGAGCTCACAGAGATGAATAACAACTGTCAAAAAAAATCATGGAGAAGTGTCAGGTTTGGGAGAAGGGTGATAGCGCACTGGCATTGATGATCTGGCTTTGTTTTAAGCAGTCCAAAGTCATAGCGTAACGGGCGTAAAGGGCCGTATCCTAATGCAACCTTGCGCAAACTAAAACACTGACAGGACAGGACAGACTGGTGCTCCCCCCAGCACACACGCACCTCATCCACCATTCTACACCAATGCATATCAATA
The DNA here is from genome assembly GCF_034702125.1 of Engraulis encrasicolus. Taxonomy (NCBI): domain Eukaryota; kingdom Metazoa; phylum Chordata; class Actinopteri; order Clupeiformes; family Engraulidae; genus Engraulis; species Engraulis encrasicolus. Next base: position 24,146,239 of record NC_085880.1, read on the forward strand.
CGTGAGAATTTCACTCCGTTGTTTACCACTGGTTTTCAACCTTTTTTGACCAAAGACACGCCTTTTGTCAAGGGAAAATGCCAAGGCACACCACCAATGAAAATACAACCATGTTGCCAGTCATTTAATATTCATACAGCCATTTAATTTCCAATGGCACACCAGATCTCTGACGGCACGCTTTTAAAAAGTGGGCACAATCTGCTCGGAGTCGGAGGGAACCGTCAGATTGTTTGTGTGCTTGTGGCAACTTTGCCTTTTGTGTTGTGTGTGGTGCCGCTGGGGAGTCGAGCCCGTGTAGAGCCTCGCTTCACGAGAGAGGGACAATTTCGTGGAGTTTGGTCTATGACGGGGGTGCGACTGTAAGCGCGGCCACATTTGGTTCACTAGGCCAACTTCGTACTTGGCGTTATAGGAACCAGTTTTTTTGCGCCCTTTGCCCGGCGACTTCGAGACAGTCGGTCGCTGTCCGTGGTACCTGTGGATCCACCATCCACCTGTTGGTCTGTCTGCGGGCTGCTGTTTATATTGGAGAGTGACTGTGTGTGTGTGTGTGTGTGTGTGTGTGTGTGTGTGTGTGTGTGTGTGTGTGTGTGTGTGTGTGTGTGTGTGTGTGTGTGTGTGTGTGTGTGCGTGCGCGAGTGTGCGCGAGTGTGTGACGTTTCCCCCTTTGTTTTCAGTTCTTATTTTGTGTGATTTAGGAGAAAGTGAGAGTTCTCTGTTTGTTGTTTTGTTTATTTTTGTATCTTTCTTTTGTTTATTTTTGGTTCACCTCACACCACTTAGGCCGCGTGCGGGTTACCCCTAAATAGATCTCGTTAGCTGTGCGTAAAAGTAAAACACAAGTGTGCAGAGGTATCGGTGTGGGTTTGCCGTGCTTTGTATTTTTATTTGATTACTTAATTTTGGTTTGCTGTGCTATGTACTACTAGTGGGGAAAACCTTGGCCTCCTTGGTTCTAACATCTATTTTAACTGTTTGTAAATTTTAAAAAGAAAGTGTAAGACAACAATGGAAAAGTCATTTGAACCCTATCTAGTGGTCCGACGTCAACGAACATGTGCTGCTCGGTTTAACAGTTGAAGTCTAAATAAATTCTGGGGGCGCAATTCCCTCAGTGGCGTAGTCGTGCAATCATCTGTTTGAAATTGGTAATTATTATTTTAATTAATTGCCGACGACCCAGAGTCACGGATAGTCTATAACTAGCCAAAGATGAATTAATTTACATTTTAGATCGTCTCTGGTCTAGCCTTCCTATCCTAACTCCCAAACTTTTTTTGCCATTGCCATTTTTTGGTTGACCTGGCATTGTTGACATCATGAGAATGAATGACAGCAGTGGTTGCTCTGAAGTGTGTGAAAGCCGTAGGCCCTATATAGCTACGTGTGTTGATTCAGATTTAACTGCGTTAAGAAACATTAATCCAAGTCTGACATCCAATCCAATCCAATCCAATCCAGTCCAAGTCTGTCTGAGAAAACTATTAACCATGAATGCTCACTTTGGATAGTTCCAAATGTCGGAGTTGTTACAAGCCTAGCTCTCTGCATGGCTGTGATTTAGCCTATACATTAAAAGGGGAGAACCGCAACAAACGACTTCAACGTTTCAATAAAAAGAAAGAAAGAATACAGCGTGCTGCCTCAACGTCGAGACCAATGTTAAAATTAGCCTACATAATTCACATGTGGGTCTTGATAAGACAAAATGATATTCATATGCTTCATCATCTTTGAAAATAACCGCTCAGTAACAGTCGTCCCGACTGCCCTCCTTAATTCTGTCATGTTTCTGCAGTGCAGACACTTGTCGTCCAAAAAATCCTATATTTCCTCTTGTGTCCGTGCGCAAAGCAAAGTGCGGTGTCTCTCAAAATCTGTTGTTTAATATAAATTTTATAAACTTTTATAAAAAAAAAAATATAAACTTTATTTAACATAAACAATGAATAAAACAACGGTATCCTTGCACGTCCTTCCAGTGGTAGTAATGTTTTTGACTGTCAGCCTCCCTCTCGCTGTTATCCAACAACAGTAGTGGTGAATTGAATAGCCTACCCCTACAGCTGTGGTGTGTCAAAGCCGTAGCCTACTCGCGTTGGTTCAGACTGCCCCCCGGTGACCAAAAAGTGTGCTGCAAATCAAAGTGGTGAACCCGCAGATGTAAGTTTTAATTTGCATTATCTCGCAAAAATATTTGCGTTATCTCGCAAAAGATTTGCGTTATCTCGCAAAGGTGCACACATTTCCCACCCCCACAACAGTCCCTCCATGTCACCTCTGGGCCTTCGTAGGAAAAGTATAGCAAAACAAATGAAATAATTGAATAAACTGAACAGCTAATGTAAACCAAAATAAACCAAACATAAGCTAAATAATATTTCCATTGGGTGAGAACAGCATTATATTGCATCTCTGAACATTATTATCGTTAATAATGGGGCATGGCCTCACAGACCTAGACTATAGTTGTGAAAGGGGGCACACAGAAAAAAATTGTTAGCCTCCTAAATTCGAATGCTT
>NC_085880.1:24153764-24156264 GCF_034702125.1 Engraulis encrasicolus
GGTCCGTTTGGACAGGGCCTGATCCCCCCCTTAATCCTAACAGGCGCTCAAAGGACCCGGACCGGTCCAGACCACGTCACATCTCTCCAGAACACCCTGCTTTCCACCTGCCTCCATCATCTCCCTCTCCGTTTCTCTCTCTCCACCTCTATCCATATATCTTCCAATCTCTATCACTCACTCCCTTTCTCTCTTTCACACAAGCACACACATGCACGCACGCACACACACACACGCACACACACACACACACACACACACACGCACACACACACACGTTTGGGCAGGCACACACTTGAACATGTAAACACGCCCGCCCGCCTCAGGCTATGTACATAGACTCCCTCACACACAAGTTCCCACTTGCACATACTAGCTTTGTAAATACACACAGATTTATCCAAGCAGGGACAGTGTCACCACCCCCCCATTCCGTGCTTTCTTCCACCACCGCCACCATTTTTAAAGATACTATGTCAATGGTTAGCATTCTGTAGATTCTGGAAATGAACTAAAATTACACACATGGCCTTTAACCCCTACACTGTCAGCACAGAGCGTCTGTTATAGCCTTATTTTCTTAAAAATTGTAATGATCAAATCTCTGCATTTCCACAACAATGTTGCTATGATGTAGATGAGTGTTATCAGCAGAGAGTGAATAGGTCCATGGACAGGTACAGTACATCTGCAGTAAGAGGCTAGTGAGAGGCTAACACTGGTTAGCTTTGGCTGGTTACCTATATAGGTCTGTGGTTGGGCACCTTAATACCTCCATGCATCCAATTCCCGTCTTCCATATAGCTTTCTGGTCAGTAACGTGGCACGTAATTGGCTGAGTAAACTGATCCCGGAAATGAGCTCCATGAAGCTCTATTTTGGAAGCTGAAAAATGTATTCAATTTTGGCTGAATTCACTAGCCTAGTATTTCCCATTGAAATGACTGGGGGTGGGACTTATTCACTCTCTCCAGGTCTGATACTACCTCTATGGCTAACACGGACTGAGAGTTAAGGCCTTTTGCTGCAGATGGGCCTGTCACCAGGCCTGAGGTGATATTTGAAGAGGAGGGGAATGGCGGGATTGCCTCCCCCCTTCTGGTTTTGACATCTCCATTCTTCTTCTGACTTGAATCGTGGTTTAATGTAACTCCATTGATGTTGCTTAACGTCTGAAATACCCCTGTTTTTTGACACCCATCAGTGGGCTTATTCATTCTTTGCTGAAGAGACTCAAAATCATAACAACACTGATATGACATACAGAAATCCTCACAAAGATTGTGTCCAACATGCTTTATAACCTCACCATTCTTACGTAAAGCGGAATTCACCTTTTACTATAAATAACATTGTGCCCCATCACTACATTTGATCATGTGCTAATTGGAAACAATGATCATCAACGGGGTTGCTCACTCTTTGTTGAAAACACTAGGTCATAACAATTTGATATGACATTACAGGGAGTCTTAATAGATCAAGACCATTATAATTCTGTTGACAATGGACTAAAATATGGCTAGATGGCTAGCAACTTTCTCTTTGTGAGTAATAGCATTACTGCACATTGAGTTATGGAACGATTCAGAACATCTGCTGGGTGTAATTTATCCAAAACGAGAGATAGATTTGTGTAGATTCATAATAAGCTTTCTATTTTATTGCTTCTTCAAAAAAGGGCAATTTCAGCAAACGATATATCAACTTTCTAAACCAAGCCAATTTCAGAGACAGCACAGTCTCTACCCCTAAAAAACATTCAGTGCACGTTATGAAAGCCATGCCTCAAGCACACAGTTTGTTTTCCCATGTGAGCCATCTTGTAAGTCCCCCTCCATCCCCTTTCAGGTTGCTGTGAGCCTGCAGGTCTGTCGCAACTAGGCAAGCAAACTAGGCCATTGCCTTGGGTCCTCAGATTAAAGTGCCCACCGCCCCCAGTAATGAATGGTGATGAACTTGTATTCAGATGGCAGCATTGACAACTTTGTGAGTATATGGCAGTGCCTCAATGACTAAAAAGTGCAATAGTACTAATACTATACAATTGTGTCTTGAGAGGGCCCCAACCTGATAGTTTGAAAAGAAGGAAACCACTGGATATTGATAAGTGAGAATGTAGACAATCATGCATGTGCCAGCAAGGGTATCGTTTCCATGGGTAATTGCGGAGAAAGAAAATGTATATGGTAAAGTACTGCACTGTGGCCAACATTATTGTTGTCAGTGATTGGGGTGGGGGTAAGGGCCCCAAGTCCCTCTTTGCCTCAGGCCACCAAATACCTTGAAATAGTCCTGCTGTAGCGTGGAGTGGAGTGGAGTGGAGTGGAGTGGAGTCTGCATCTCATCTGGGGCCGCCCACAGCCTCTGTTCCACTTCAGGCTTCAGCTTCCAGATGTAAAACTTACTTTTCTTTAACTTTCTTCTGCTGTTCTTTCTTTCTTTCTTTCTTTCTTTCTTTCTTGGATCATGGTTTCTAAGGCAAAAAAATGGGTCAGAA
>NC_085880.1:24171264-24178764 GCF_034702125.1 Engraulis encrasicolus
TCCTTTCATTCCGTTTAATAGTGAGTTGTTTAAAATACAGACGGGCACCTGCGAAGGGACATGCAATGGGATGCTTTTGTGCAGTCTGGAAGGCTACTACTGCGCGTTTTTTAAGAACGTTTTGACAGTCGGGAACAACACAAGAAACATGGAGGAATATTAAGGTATGAAGACATAGGCCTACAGGCAAATCAGAAAATAATTTAAACCAAACATTATTAATGCCGCATGTGTCCTTGTCTTATCACTGCGCTAATCAGTCTTGAGACTTTCACAAGAGTAAGACAGACTGACGTGTTTTCCTCTTGCTTTGGTCATTTTAATGTCCACTACTACTAAGTATTGTACTAATGACAGATCGCAAAACAGGTCAGTTGAGATGAAATTCGCTACGTTATTTTCACGTGAAGATTTCCAGTGACATTTCCACGCACGCTGATGTCCCGGTAGCTCGCTGTCACTCCTCTTCCTGGCTTGCGTGAGACACAGGTGAGACGTGACATAGGTGCTTCATGGGTATTGTAGGCTCGCGAAATCGCATTGTATTGCTTTTGTAGCAAAGACGGTCCGAAGGAAAAAAACTACAAAATGCGGTGCCTCATTATTCAGAATAGTAACGGACCCGCCAGAATGGCTAGTGAACCTTCGGTATCTACTAGCCAACGCCGACTTTCACCCGCATTTGGCTACCTGGCGTGTGTTAGTGTTAAGCCCTGATACACATACACATGCACAGACAGAAACACACAACCACATAAACACTTTGTGAAACATAGCAGTTAAACTATTCACACTATTCATCAATCTTTGATTTACCACAATGACAGTCCTTTATGACTCACTACTTTACTTCATAGTGAGTCAGTATTGATGATTAATGAATTAAGCATCACATCCTACTTAATGAATCATACATTAACTTTTACTTACAACAGCAACTAAACTTAGTTTAAAATCATACGTACTGAAATGAACAATATACTGCTACATTATTATTGTTGTTATTACATTTGAATTTTATTTCCCAGTAGTTTTTTATTCATTCTGACATTAAACATGTATTTTGTTGTATTATTCATGTACAGAATTGTGTACTTTTGATCTCTTCCACAAACAATATGTCAGAATGTATTGGTAATATTTAGTTGGCCTTTGGCAAATGTTGAATGCAGGCTTTGTGTGTTTGTGTGTTTGTGTGTGTGTGCCTGTGTGTGCCTGTGTGTGCGCACAAATGTGTGTGTGTCTGTGTGTGTGTCTGTGTGTGTGTCTGTGTGTGTGTATGTTTGTGTTTGCGTGTGCGTGTGTGTGTGTGTTTGTGTGTGTGTGTGTGTCAAGTCAAGTCAAGTTTATTTATAAAGCACATTTCATATGGCTTACATAGACTCAATGTGCTGTAAGATTAAAAGGAGGAAAAGTAGAAAATTTAAAAACAGCACTAAAACTGAGTGAAAATATAAACATATATAATAATAGGTAGAAATAAAACAAAATAAAACCCATTGTAATGATAAGACCTTTTAAACACCAAACACTAGACTAGACACATAGTCTGCAAGGGCCCAGAGCAAAATAAATAGAATAAAAGTAAAATCAAAGTAAAATCAAAGTAAAAAATAAAACACATAAAAACCCTTAGGAAATAAAACAATGTCAATAAAAATCAACTCAACCAAAAGCTTGTGTAAATAAAAACGTTTTAAGACCCTTTTTAAAAGCGGGAGTAGAAGTCACTGACCTTAGTTCTAGGGGGAGGGAATTCCAAAGGGTAGGGGCACAATAACTAAAAGCACCATGTGCAGTGTTGGTGTTAATTTTGGGGACGCATAAAAGACCTTTATTTGATGTTCTCAACGAACGGGTAGGATGGTATGGAGGGATGATGTCAGAGATGTAGGTAGGGGCCAAGCCATTTACTGCTTTAAAAGTGATCAGAAGTATTTTAAAATGTATTCTTTGTTGTACAGGCAGCCAGTGAAGAGATTTCAGAATTGGGGTGATGTGTCCAAATTTGGATGTTCTTGTCAGTATTCTGGCAGCTGTATTCTGAATGAGTTGGAGTTTGTTGAGTGCCTGTTTAGTGAGCCCGGCATATAGGGAGTTGCAGTAATCAAGGCGGCTGGAGATAAAAGCATGAACTAACTTTTCAGAGTCCTGAGGAGACGAGAGGCCACGTACTTTAGTAATATTTCGCAGATGGTAAAATGCCGTCTTAGTGATAACAGATATATGTTTGTTAAAATTAAGATCTGTATCAAGGGTCACACCCAAATTTCTGACATCATCACAAGGTATTACCTGAAGGGGGGCTAAAAACGTACAAAGATGTTCTCTACGAGCCTTGGGGCCTACAACTAAAATCTCTGTCTTGCTGTCGTTTAACAATAAAAAATTCTGACCCATCCAGTTTTTGATGTCTGAGACACAACTTATTAGGTCATTTACTGGACTGGGGTCGTCAGGGGAAAAAGAAATGTACAACTGGGTATCATCTGCATAGGAGTGATATGAAAGACCATGGTGCCGGATGATATGCCCAAGTGGTAGCATATATAAATTAAAAATGTGTGTTGGTCTTGTGCATTTGCTGGAAGGAGTGAATGGGCCCCTGCTGTTTTTAAACACTTTAAAATTAGGTTTCACACCACTGTCTTCAGATCAGTGTTGCAGAGGGGGTTTGAGTGGGGTGAGGGCAATCTCTCCAGTGGTCTATGCCACAATAGAACTCAATAACAATAATAATACTCATGTTGCATGCAATGGAAACAATAGCAGGACTCTGATTTAGTGATGTATTTGTATTGATGGGAGTACAAACAATGTGTATGCGTTGGTCTTTCGGCGGGTCAATGACATAGCATGTGTAAGTACTGTGTGTGTGTGTGCGTGCGTGCGTGTGTGCGTGCGTGCGTGCGTGTGTGCGTGCGTGTGTGATAGAGAGAGAGAGAGAAATAGGGAGAAGAGAAAGAGAGATAGAATGCATGTATGTTTATTCACTTACATAAAGAACCAAGCCCGTATAAGCTACTTTGGGAGATAATCATGTGCTGTGCACGTGTCAATGCTCCGTGTGTCAATCTGGTGTGATAGGTAGATAGAAAGACATACCAACAGACAGGAAAAGATAGAAAGAGAGAATGGAAGAGGGACAAATAGAACAGACAGAGCAAATAAAGAAAGTATACAGAGATTGCAGCATTGAACTCCGAGGAGAGAAAACACTGACTTGATTACAATCGCTCTAGGATTGCCTCAGCAGATGTGTGTCCTCCTCTTCGGTGCAAAGGCGTTTGAAAGGGCCCCCATAAATCCAGTCAGGGACTGACAGCCATGAAGAACCGCAGCTGCTCCTCATCAGCCTAGCACTCTTCTGCAGGCTAGTCAAAAAGTTAGCGCTCTCCCAATAATATCTCATTGAAGCTCCATTCTTCTGCAGGCTAGCGAAAAAGTTAGCGCCCTCCCAATAATATCTCATTGAAGCTCCACTCTTCTGCAGGCTGGTCAATAAGTTAGCGCTCTCCCAATAATATCTCATTGAAGCTCCATTCTTCTGCAGGCTGGTCAAAAAGTTAGCGTCTCCCAATGATATCTCATTGAAGCTCCATTCTTCTTAAAACCATCATTTCTAACAACCCAGACTCACACTCAAGTGTCCCTAAGCCTCAACATTGAATGGCAAAGAGTTCTCAAAAGGCCAAGTTATGTACACCTTAACCTTTCCCTTAACTTAAACATCATTTAAACATGTTTGTCACAGCGGTCATGATGTGATAGAAAAGGTGGTAAATCTGGCTTTTGTTGAAGTGCAAAGTGGGAACCTTTGGCTATAGGACCCCTGATACGTAGCTCTGACCTGGTCTGAAACAAAATCAACTGAAAGGAACCCCCTCTCTATACATACGGGCAGTTATGGGTGAGTGGTTAGGGCGTCAGAATTGCATCCCAGAGGTTGCCGGTTCGACTCCCGACCCGCCAGGTTGGTGGGGGGAGTTATCAACCAGTGCTCTCCCCCATCCTCCTCCATGACTGAGGTACCCTGAGCATGGTACCGTCCCACCGCACTGCTCCCCATGGGGCGCCACTGAGGGCTGCCCCCTTGCATGGGTGAGGCATAAATGCAATTTCGTTGTGTGCAGTGTGCAGTGTTCACTTATGTGCTGTGAAGTGCTGTGTCACAATGACAATGGGAGTTGGGGTTTCCCAATGGGCTTTCACTTCCTTTCACTTTTTTCACTTTCACTTCACATACAATAAAAGAGGCTCCCATTTCTGAGGATTACTTTGACGAGAACATCATGTGAGGTCAGCTGGTTTGTGAGTGGCACATGCGTCACATACGTGTGGGCACGATCAAATTAGCTGCATGGAGGAAAATAATGAGCACGATTGTCTAATTTATTTACGAGGCCACTGGACTACAACATATCCCATCTGCAAGCTGCAGGATAAGAACAACCAGAGAGAGAGAGAAGGAGAGAGAAAAGTCTGCATGTTGGAGGCATGAGGGAAAATAAGAGAGAGAAAGATAAGGACAAAGAAAAGTAGAAAAAAAGAGTGAGGGGAGGACAGCGGCTTTGTTGGGAAAAATGACCGAGAAAGAGTAATTCATAGATGGAGAAAGGTGGAAGACAGCTGAAATACTGAATGTGGGATGCAAGAAAGAAAACGAGAGAGAGAGAAAGATTAGGAAAAACTGAATAATAAGGAGTGGGGAAGAGAAACGAGCTATGGTGGGAAGATGGTGTATGTGTGCGAGAGAGAGAGAGAAAGAGAGGGAATAGACGGAGAGATTGGGGCCTCCTGGCTATGAATATGGTCTGCAGGTTGGCCAAAGCCACATAACTGCTACAGCTTTATCTGATGGTGCAGTAATCAGATATCCAGCAGAGAGCTTCATGGGGAAGAAAAAAAGCCTGGGGGAGAGAGAGAGAGAGAGAGAGAGAGAGAGAGAGAGAGAGAGAGAGAGAGAGAGAGAGAGAGAGAGAGAGAGAGAGAGAGAGAGAGAGAGAGAGAGAGAGAGAGAGAGAGAGAGAGAGAGAGAGAGAGAAGGGTGGGACTGGAATATTCTAATGGAGTTAGAAGAAAATAAAACATCATTGCAAGATAAATGGAGGACAGGAGAGACACAGACACAGAAAAGTAAGATACAGGCAATGACAGTTGCCAACATCACCAAACACACAGACAGACAGACACAGACACAGACACAGACACAGACACAGAAACAGGCACACGCACACGCACACGCACACGCACACGCACACGCACACGCACACGCACATGCACACGCACACGCACAAGCATATGCACACATGCACGCACACAGTAGAATCTGGCTGAGACAAGCGCGCCCCCCCCCCCACACACACACACACACACTCTCTTGCACGCACACACACACACACACACAGACACACACACATACACACACACACACACACACACACACACACACACACACACACACACACACACAGACACACACACACACACACACACACACACACACACACACACACACACACACACACACACACACACACACACACACACACACACACAGAGCAAGCATTGCTGTAAGCTGTAAGCTAACCACCAGCATTGTTCTCCCTCCCTAGTTTGTTTGTCTTGTGGGCCGGTGGAAGTCGAGGGAAGAAAGAGGAGGGTGCACTCTGGGCAAGAGCATGGCAGCAGCCGCCCCCTCACTGCTCCGTTGCCAGGGCCACACAGCAACTAGAAGGCTCTACGATTCCATTCCGAGCCGCTTATCTGGGGCCCCCATCAGAATGGGTCGCGGCGGCGCTCCAGGGGAAGTCTAAGGCGCTGCTCTGGCCATGGCGTGCGTTGTGGGGGACTTGTTGTTTTGGTGTGGTGTGGCTACAATGACATGAAAGAGTGGCAGTGGCCAAGGGTGGTGGTGTTGGAAGAGGGGAGTGCTCCAGGGCTCTAAGGAAGGCTAGCTGTTCAAGGAGTTGGCTGGGTAGGAGTGGGACGGATACAGCCACAGCTGGGGCTCAAGTTCAACAGGTTCCTTTCTGTTCTCTATAAAAATCGTATTCTTTTTCTCTACCTCATCTGCCTATGGGCCTTTTTCATATGACGTCAGACACCTTCAATTTAATGTATTCAAAGCAGGTAGCATTCAGTGGCATAGACAAACTTACACCACACTGTTATCTATGTGAACTAGTAGAATAGATGTTTTACCTGCTTTGCTTCAAAACAAATTACTTGACTTAATTCTGAAAAAGGCCAATTCTCTGGCAATCCTGTACACACATCCGCATTCGACTACCAGAACATATGCAACACTGGTTAGTGCAGCATGGGCGTTCTTACATTTCTACTATTGCTCTACTTTTGAGTTTTTATACATTTGGCTTGTCTATTTTTGCAGATGTGTCATCTAATGGGAGTTCATGTAATCTAATGGTAATCTATGAAATATAATGGAAATCCATGTAATGTTTTGTGTGCTATTATAGGGAAGGTGCTGTGGGTACTGGTTTGCAAAAAGTGGATAGCTTTTGGACAGTGAATACTTTTCAGTGATAGTGTGCAATGTCTGAATGGCCCTCGGTTACACAGGGCGCAGACACCCTATAGCTTGGTCCCTCAACACTGGCTAAAAAGGCACAGCAGTGCCTGCATCTCCCCTTGCAAACCTCCTTACGGGGCCTCCCAGTCAAGGCACTGCACCCAAACAGTGCCTGACCGGTATGACAAAAGTTTTACTTTTCTTTGCCAAGGTTGGGTTTTCTTGAGGTAGGCCTCTGTAAATGAAAAGCTTATACAATATTTGGGCAGTGGCGGAACAATTGCACACAGTGCCCCGGGGCCCCTCATACAGCCTGCCAAGGTCATAATAGGGCCCCTACCACCAATACAGAAGGGCCCTGGGCCTAGGGGCAAATGCCCTGCTTGCCATGCCTATAGCTCCGCCCCTGTATTTGGGATAGTTACTCCGTACCTTTATGACTGCAATATCAGTTTCATATAGTGCATCAGTCAGGTCTTACCTCAGCAGGTCACGTAGTGCACCATCCTATTATGATGTAAGTCCCTGCTAAATTGTGTGCAACTCACCAAAACAGGGGTGCATTTCTCAAAAGAGAAGTTGTTAGCCTGTTAGCAACTTCGGTAGTTGCCAATGGGAAAATGCATTGAAAACAACAAAGTAGCTAATGTAGTAAGCAACTTCGGTTTCGAGAAATGCACCCCTGGATTGCTCAGGCTATACAAGGTGTACTGGCCCAGCGAAACTGACATCCAATAACCTGAACACCTGGTCCTCTTCTTGCACACACCATTCAGACAGGGCATATTGTGATTTGATTTGGTCACTCCTTGGTCCGTGTATATTTTCGTTCATTCACTATTCTATTTTGGATATCACATGAGAAAGGAATAAGGACTCGTTTATGATGATTTACGCTTGAACATCAGTTTATGAAATAGAACCAAACGCCATATTTTGCTATTTTGTAGGTACTGAAAATGAAA
>NC_085880.1:24191264-24193764 GCF_034702125.1 Engraulis encrasicolus
ATGGATATATCTCATTTTGGAAAAGAGCTCTTCATATAGTATTCCAATTCAACGACAACACTTCTGAGCGCCATGAGCAAGCACCACTAAACGAATGAGGCAGTGGAGTTGCACAGGCTACTTACAGACATGAGTACCGAAGTCAGGAAGATTTCTGGGGTGGGGCTTTGGTGAAACAAATGGCTGTGGGTTTATGGAGAAATGAGGAGAGATCACCACAGACTGTATTAACTGGCATTGGTCTAGGAGATTGGTTTTAAACAGGCGAGAAACCGGCGAAAATGGCAAGTGCTGAAGTTGTGTCCTACTCCGATAATTCTACTGCCATGTTGAAAATTGTGCTGACTGCTAGAGACAAGCTGTAATGACGACCATTGTAATAGTCGTTTTGTACAGAAAAAGTATGCTTAGTAGGGTTTGTACAAAATTACCTCATAATCTTACTATTTCATGTATCTGATTGATTATTGTTAATCAGGTATACCTCTGATGTTGCTTGTTACGATGTCGACGACATCACAAGCTCCTGCCTTTAATCTATATTTAAAAATAATATGAGCAACATAACCCGGATGTTTTGAAGCAAGCCATCCACCTACATGTTATGAGTGGTAGCATATCGTAATGAATAAATTGAAAGCAACATAGTTTGTGCCTGAAAAAAGTGCCTATTTGAAGTCGTTTCATGATCGAATATCTTTGGCAGAGCTCCGAATGACACAACTAACATGGGTGAGTAGAACATGATGTTATAATGTGAAATCAAGGGCCTAATGTCTGAAAAAAACAAAACGTTTTTCTCCTTTAATCACTTAACCTTAACAAAGACACAGATGATTCAATGAGTCATGAAAAAGGGGAATGAAGACTGCTGTGGGCTTTCCCTCATTACAAAAGGCTTGAACGTCAATAGATCACATGAAACAAACATTCGAAAGACAGAATGGACCATGAACAAAACACATATCACACACACACACACACACACACACACACACACACACACACACACACACACACACACACACACACACACACACACACACACACACACACACACACACACACAGGTCAGTAAATCTCACTGATCTCATTGTCATAATAAGTGTCAAATTACTCGTCACTCAACCCTGTTTCATCTGATGACAGAATGTTTGTTTATTTTGTATCCTATCATCAGATAAGACAGACCATTTGTGTGTGTGTGTGTGTGTGTGTGTGTGTGTGTGTGTGTGTGTGTGTGTGTGTGTGTGTGTGTGTGTGTGTGTGTGTGTGTGTGTGTGTGTGTGGTGTGTGTGTGTGAGAGAGAGAGAGAGAGAGAGAGAGAGAGCGAGAGAAAGAGAGAGAGAGAGAGAGAGAGAGAGAGAGAGAGAGAGAGAGAGAGAGAGAGAAAGAGAGAGAAAGAGAGAAAAAAAGAGAGAGAGGGAGAAAGAGAGTTAGAGATAGTGTGCTTGTGCCCCAACACATATTCATGTAGTTTACAGCCATTGTAATCCCATAGTATAGTCAACGCTGAAGATGTCAATCCTTTCTGAATAGAGAAATGTACATGCATTTGTTATTGTGTTCATGTGTGTTGTGCCTATGTTTAGCCAATGCTCATTGTTTTCCTAGGTGGATGTGTGAGTGTGGGATAAGGCCCCTAATATGACGAAACATTTTGTGATGTTGACCAGATGCCTTTCTGGAATGTTCTTGTTTCATCAGTGTCATTTTCTGTTGTTTGCAGTTGGGCTCTAAAGGATGTTAGCAATTTAGAACTTTAGAACCATAGCATTGTGCTGCTTATATGCTGTTTGTGGCTGTGTGTGTGTGTGCATGTGTGTGGGTGTGGTTGTGGGTATGGGTGGGGGTGGGGGTGGCAGTGCAAGCATTAGACTCTGCATCATCGGCTAAACCAGGGTATTGTTCATTCTTGTGACTTTTGTTAAGACTTGGAGAGAGAGAGAGAGAGAGAGAGAGAGAGAGAGAGAGAGAGAGAGAGAGAGAGAGAGAGAGAGAGAGAGAGAGAGAGAGAGAGAGAGAGAGAGAGAGAGAGAGAGAGAGATGAATGAGGGGTGCGAGTTGAGAGATGCTGGTGCTGAAGGAGAAAAAAATAGAAAGACAATCCAAAACAGCTGTTAGTTTGATTCTCAAAAGAGCTATAACTCTACCTTCCCACCCCTCCATCCACCACACCAAACCAACACACACACACACACACACACACACACACACACACACACACACACACACACACACACACACACACACACACACACACACACACACACACACACACACACACACACACACACACACACACACACACACACACACACACACACACACACACACACACACACACACACACACACACACACACACACACACACACACACACACACACACACACACACACACACACACACATTTGCTCTCTTGAAAGCCCTCACTCATTCTTCTCAATTTCTGTCTCACTCTGTCGTTGTGCTCTTTTACACATATTGAGACATTCTAC
>NC_085880.1:24206264-24216264 GCF_034702125.1 Engraulis encrasicolus
TTGTTTATTGTGTTTAAGTTTAAGAAAAAGCTCAGTAAGTCAGTTTCTATTTGCTTGATATGTAGAAAGTAATACACTCATCTTGCTTTCGCACCTCATCTTCTGAGGTTAGATGTGCACCGTCATCTAGAAAGAATAAAAAATGTATGGCTGGTGGAATACCTGAATGGCTAGTGACTCGGGAAAACCACTTGCCACAGTGGCCAGTGGGT
Source organism: Engraulis encrasicolus (assembly GCF_034702125.1). Classification (NCBI taxonomy): domain Eukaryota; kingdom Metazoa; phylum Chordata; class Actinopteri; order Clupeiformes; family Engraulidae; genus Engraulis; species Engraulis encrasicolus. The sequence goes on from NC_085880.1 coordinate 24,206,477, forward strand.
GAAAAAGTTAATGTCAAGCCCTGGTGTGTGTGTGTGTGTGTGTGTGTGTGTGTGTGTGTGTGTGTGTGTGTGTGTGTGTGTGTGTGTATGTGTGTGTGTGTGTGTGTGTGTGTGTGTGTGTGTGTGTGTGTGTGTGTGTGTGTGTGTGTGTGTGTGTGTGTGTGTGTGTGTGTGTGTGTGTGTGTGTGTAGACGTGGTAGTTACTTAGTCTCCAGTTATGACTCCAGGTTGTTTGCCTTCCACCTTGGAGTTTTGAGCACAGACGCACACAAACACACACACAGACTGACTCATTCTCTCCCACTTGAATTCAAACATCAAACAGACACAGAAAAGCACCCACTCAACAGACATACACAAGCTCGCGCACACACACACACACACACATACACACACACGCACACATGCACACACGCACACGCACACACACACACACACACACACACACACACACACACACACACACACACACACACACACACACACACACACACACACACACACACACACACACACACACACACACACACACACACACACACACACACACACACACGACACACACAGAGGAATGCATAACACATGTGCTTAGACCTCAGACACAGTGTGCAGTCTGTGTCGTCTCTGTCTGGGCCTGGTGGAGCTGATCTTGAGTTCCCTCTGCTTGGAGTGAATGAAGCCCAGTGTGGCGAGAAGGAGGAGGAAGGTGCACATCTGACAGTCTGGCCTGAACTACATTTGCATTCTGAACACTATAGCTTTTTAACACGTGTGTGCATGTGCGTGTGTATGTGTAGCCGATATGTTTGTGTATGTGCATGTGTATGTCTACGTGTACATGTATGTGTATGTGTACAGTATGTGTATGTGTATGTGTATGTGTATGTGTATGTGTATGTGTATGTGTATGTGTATGTGTATGTGTATGTGTATGTGTATGTGTATGTGTATGTGTGTGTGTGTGTGTGTCTGTATGTGCATGTGCGTATCTGTGTCTCTGTCTCTGTCTGTGACTCTGTTTGTTTGGGGTGGGGGTGCTGCTGAGAGTTTAGCTCCTTGAACTCAGTAGGATTGAGAGACAATACTTACTGGTAGCACACGGCTCGGTCCAAGAGAGCATTAGATGTCAATTGTCAAGCCTGACAGAACTTGTCTCCATCCCAGGCACCTGGGTCGTGATGTCTTCTTCAAGTCACGTCACATCATGTACTGGCCTGTACAGTAAGGACCCAACGGTCTTCACAACGCCCCCTAAGGACAGGTTCTCTTAGGAACTGAAAAGTTCCCCACTGTTGGATAATGTTTTCTAAGGTTCTCTTAGGAACGTTCAGTTGCCACTGTGGGGGAACCAATGAGAGGTGGTCTGAGACACCTTGAGGTCTACACTATGCAGAAAAATCTCTTCCTGACTTTTAGACACTACCCAGAGCTGTACCCAGAACACACTCGACGACCTTCATTTAGAAATCAGTCTTAGAGATAGTGTCTTAGTTGTTTGTTCTCAGCAGGGTGAGTATCTTACTTATTTTCTTAAATTTTGTACTGCAATAACGTACGTAGCAATATTTTGATGTATAAATATTTTCCAAAATGTTTGTTTTCTGTAATGCAGTTATCATCCAAACAAAGAACAAACACTCTCTCACAAGTCTTTGTGCAAACCCTTACTCTACTAGCTTTCAGAGTGAATTACTGCCAAAGGAAAGAAACAAAAATGGCCCTGGCATGAAAGTTACTATAAGAAATTGACAGTAGTGTTAAGCGATGGTAAATTTTGTCACAATTATAGTCATATTTTGTTTTTTTTTCCCAGCCAGTGTATTGACTGGCTGTCAGTGTTCAGACATTGTTATGCACTGTGTGTTGAATGAAGAGAGAGTTTGCTTGGTTGCAAATGGTAAATGTTTTGGTACGATCAGAGCCTTTTGCAAACAAGACGTTGCATTTGGGCAATCAGTGTTAGTGGTTAGAGTGGTGCGCTAAATGTTATGAAAATACACTTTTTGGAGTGACTGCTGCGTCATAGCAAAAAAAAAAAAAACTATTAATACAGTCATGTTTGAAAGTCTTGTCTCCAATTCTGTCTTGCTCTTGTACTGTAACATTCCATGGAGAACACGATTAAACTGCCAAAAGAAACACTGTAAATATTCCAGTACAGACACAGGCATTCTGTATGGCAGTGCTTCAGGAAGATATACGGTCTGTGTTTGTTTTTACAGACTGTGTGGAATTGCGGCTTGCTGACCTTTACCCTCGCTGCCTGTGATGTAACTATACGCTGATGTCATGTTCCGCTTGATTGGCCGTGGCTGAGGATGGAGACGAGGATGGGGATGGGAATTCGTCTGTCATGATGTGTGACACATCTAATCTCTGTGGCCCCCAGCTATTGCAGACAGTTTGTGTTTCCATGTAGATGACAAACACAGTGTGTGTGTGTGTGTGTGTGTGTGTGTGTGTGTGTGTGTGTGTGTGTGTGTGTGTGTGTGTGTGTGTGTGTGTGTGTGTGTGTGTGTGTGTGTGTGTGTGTGTGTGTGTGTGTGTGTCTGCGTGCCTGCGTGCCTGTGTGTGTGTCTGAGAGAGAGAGAGAGAGAGAGAGAGAGAACGTGTGTGAGTATGTGTATGTGTGGGGGAGCTGTTTGTGAAGTAAGTGTATGCATTTCTATGTGTATGATTCTGTATGCATACTGTAGTGTGTGTGTGTGTGTGTGTGTGTGTGTGTGTGTGTGTGTGTGTGTGTGTGTGTGTGTGTGTGTGTGTGTGTGTGTGTGTGTGTGTGTGTGTGTGTGAGAGAGAGAGAGAGAGAGAGAGAGAGAGAGAGAGAGAGAGAGGATATATATATACAGTGCCCTCCATAATTATTGGCACCCCTGGTTGAGATGTGTTTTTTAGCTTCCAATTATTTTATTTTATTTCTAAATAATATGGGACCTTAATGGAAAAAAAGAGAAAAATCCAACCTTCAATACAAGTGCATTTATTCAGTGGGGAAAAAATCCCACATAAAGAAATAATTATTTGACATCAAATAATGTGTGTCACAATTATTAGCACCCCTGCTGTTAATATTTTGTACAACCCCCTTTTGCCAACAAAACAGCACCTAATCTTCTCCTATAATGTTTCACAAGATGGGAAAAGACAGAAAGAGGGATCTTCAGCCATTCCTCTTTGCAGAATCTCTCTAAATCATCCAGAGACCTGGGTCCTCTCCTCTGTACTCTCCTCTTCAGCTCACCCCACAGGTTCTCAATGGGGTTGAGGTCAGGGGACTGAGATGGCCATGGGAGGAGCTTGATTTTGTGTCTGGTGAACCATTTCTGTGTAGATTTGGCCATATGTTTAGGGTCATTGTCTTGCTGAAAGACCCAGTGACGACCCAGCTTCAGCTTTCGGGAAGAGGGCAACAGATTTTGATTTAAAATGTCCTGGTATTTCAAAGCATTCATGATGCCATGCACCCTAACAAGGTTCCCAGGACCTTTGGAAGCGAAACAGCCCCACAGCATCACTGACCCACCCCCATACTTCACAGTGGGTATGAGGTGCTTTTCAGCATGCGCATCTTTCGTGGTACGCCAGACCCACTTAGAGTGTTTGTTGCCAAAAAGCTCAATCTTGGTCTCATCTGACCAAAACACACGGTCCCAGTTGAAGCCCCAATACCGCTTGGCGAACTCCAGACGCTTGCGTTTATGATTGTGAGTGAGGAAAGGTTTTCTCCGTGCATGCCTCCCAAACAGCTTGTTGGCGTGTAAACAGCGCCTGATGGTTGATTTGGAGACTTTGTGACCCCAGGATGCTACCATTTGTTGTAATTCTGTAACAGTGAGCTTTGGAGATCTTTTGATTTCTCTTACCATCCTCCTCACTGTGCGTGGTGGCAAAATAAACTTGGGTCCTCGTCCAGGCTTGTTTACCACTGTTCCAGTTGTTTTGAACTTCTTAATTATTCCTCTCACAGTGGATATGGGCAGCTGCAGTTGAGTGGCAATCTTCTTGTAGCCTCTGCCTGACCTGTGAAGGTCGACGCACATCTGCCTCACTTGTATGCTGTGTTCCTTTGTCTTTCCCATGTTTAAGAGTGGATAAGAGAAATGGCCTCGGTGTCACGTCATATTTATACCCCAGGGAAACAGGAAGTGATGAATTACTAATTAAATGTTCCTACATACTCTGGTAAACTTTGTAAACTACTGTAGAAATGACAGAAATGCTTAAATTATATTTATTTCCTGGGAATTGTTAAGGGTGCCAATAATTGTGGAACAGGTGATTTAATGAAAAATAATTATTTTTTAGTCAGGGATTTTTTTATTTTCTTACAATTCATTTGAGTTGAAGGTTACATTTTCCTACAATTTTCAGTGTGACAGTATTCTTCTGCAATAAACACTGAATTTATTTTAAGGCTTTTAACACATCTCAACCAGGGGTGCCAATAATTATGGAGGGCACTGTATATAGAGAGAGAGATGGGGGGGGAGAGGAGGGGGGGCTGTTTGTCTGTAGTAAATCTGTCTCTGGTCAGCCTTTTTTGTCAGTAAATGGGAAATGTTCCTTTTCTGTTCTGTTCACAGACTAAGGGCAGCAGGGCAGCAGGCCAGGCCAGGAAAAGGCTCCTGCTCCTGGGTCACATCACGCCCTCGCTGCCCCCCTCCTGACATGTGCATCCTGTTGATCCAGAGACCGTCAGGGAGATCTAACGGTCACAGTCCTGCGATTCCTGCATTCAGTAACACGCATGAACGCAGATTGATGCACACACACACGCACACGCACACGTACACGCACACACACACACACACACACACACTCATAATCATTTCATCAGAGATAGACAAGGAAATGACCTGGCCTCACTGACTGACCCTAGCATTAGCCAAGATTGGCATAATGGTTGTAATGTGCGTGTGTGTGTGTGTGTGTGTGTGTGTCTTTGTGTGTGTGTGCGTGTGTGTGTGTGTGTGTGTGTGTGTGTGTGTGTGTGTGTGTGTGTGTGTGTGTGTGTGTGTGTGTGTGTGTGTGTGTGTGTGTGTGTGTGTGTGTGTGTGCACAGGTGTTTCTGTTTATTTGTTCATGCTTCTACAATGTGTTTTTCTAACAATTTGAAGTAAATATTTGTGCGCGTGTGCGTGTGTGTATTCGACAATCAAAGGGTTCCTCAAACAACCTTTTGGATCCAGGGCTCTCTGAGAACTCTGCAAAAAAATGTTCGATTGCTCCCAAGAACCAAATTGTGATGTAGGTTCCTCTGAGAACTTTCTGATTTCTCAAAGAGCATTTAGTAGTCCGGCAGCCAAAAGCCAAATATCAGCCGAACCCAGTTTCGTCTGATAAAGTTTTTTTCTTTGCAGTTTGTGGTTGCCTAAGGTGTATTAAGATTCCAGACGATGCCCGGTGATATCCCTTGAGCATTTTCAGATATTGAGCCTTTTATGCTTGATGTGCTGCAGCCATAGATTACAACAGTCTTTGGCTCCCAATTCATGTTATGCTGACCAAATACCCTATACCATACTTATTTTGTGTTTGTTTACATGGTGGGATGTGTATAAGAACAGGTGGTGAGGTATGGACATCAGTGGGGGTGGGGTCATGCAAGTTTGGGGGCGGGGCATTCACCCAAAAAGCCTGATTTTCCAAGTCGGAGACACAAAGACCAACATTTCGCCAAACGTGGCTTTATATCTCATAGTGGGTTGTTTGGTTTTGCTGTTTGTAGTTGTCCAACACTTACCCATCAGGATAAGAGTGGGTGATGTGCCAATTTCAGATATTAACCCTTTCATATTGATTTCGCTGCAGCCATAGCCCACAAGCTTTTGACAGCTTCATAACTGCACTATGATTAACCATATAGAGCATTCTGGGTGGTAGGCCTGCCACATCAAAGTGGAGAAAGTGTCCTCATACCAAATAAATTTTAGACAATTACATAACTAGCTGTTTGTCAAGCAGAAATATGTAACATTTAGGCGAATATTGGTGGTGTCAGCTTAGACATACCCAGAAAGGATTACTAATTCAACACAGAATTTCACCATTTCATACATTGCTATTTACTCTTCCTGTGCTGTTGTAACACAAAATAAAAATTGTAAGTAATAATTACATAATTTTTGGCTGATTATTTGTTTGCCTACAAAGTACATAATTTCAGTGGTGGTCGTATTAACATGGAAAGAGATAAAATTAAAAATGTAAATCCACAAAATGACATTATAATTGACCTTTTACCAGCCCATGCCATATCAGGGTGTGGCACTGCGGCATCCTATTTTGGTATTGGTAAAGGCTCTGTTATCAAGACCCTAAAAGCTGGATATCACTTGACATCAATTGGTAATGTGCTGGCACCATTCCAACAACTTTCCAGTGAGGCCACTAACTTTGTGTCGGCATGTTATGGCATTCCAGACAGTAGCAGCATGTCACATACAAGGTTGGTGGTATGGGGAAAAAGAATGGGAAAGGTAATTTATCTTCACCTAACCTGGCTGCTCTTCCACCAACAACAGAGGCATTTCTTGAGAATGTGAAAAGGGCTCATTTTCAAGCAATATTGTGGAGGACATTGGTTCACACTCCACCTGAACTATCTCCTGAAGCATTTGGATGGAAGAAAGACCCATGCAACAAAGCACTGATACCAATAAGTGTTCCAGAAAATGTCAAAGTGGCACCAGACTACATTTTACAGATGATCAGATGTGGTTGCAAGAGTAAAAGCCCCTGCAATTCTAAGAAATTTAGCTGTGCTGTAAACAGTGTGCCAGTGTGACAGTGTTTTCGGCTGGGATGCTGCCGAACCAATGTTGTGTGAGCTTTACTGTGTGTGTGTGTGTGTGTGTGTGTGTGTGTGTGTGTGTGTGTGTGTGTGTGTGTGTGTGTGTGTGTGTGTGTGTGTGTGTGTGTGTGTGTGTGTGTGTGTGTGTGTGTGTGTAGTGTAGTGTATATAATGTAGGCTATAGGTGTTTTAGGTGTTAAGGACTCTGTATGTTGTATAGGTGTAGACAGTTAGCCTAGAAATCTAGACGCCCCTAGCGACCGCAAATTGAATTTGCTCCCGGGGGCAGTCTAGCGGACCCCGGTCGTTTTGCGAGGCTGAAAGTTATCCGATGACAGGGCCAATCAAATCGCGAGGGGGGCCAGGCTACCTAGTAAACAGGAAACTTTCTAAGAAGACGCATGGTGTCCGTCCGTGCTACGTACAGCACGAAAGTCAAGTGTTTACTTAATTTAAAAAGCCTGGATGATAATACATTTCGTGGCTGACATGGTTTGATGTAATATTACACCATGAACTTATCGGACACAAATAGATCTCAACACATTACCATTTGATCATTCGATGTTTTAAACTAGCTCGGTAAGCTAAGTTGAGCATTTTACAGAACCAGATAGTCACACGCTATTATCAGACCACTACTGTAGGTGTAGAATGAAATTGCGGCCCCAATTTCTAATAAGACACATGCCATTAAAAACGAGACATTTGGGAGCTTTGAAAGTCTTTCAGTAGCTTACTAAATAGATGGGATCGATAGTCTGGCTAGTGGGAGCGAGCTGACCGGGGAGCGTCCTGCGTTGGGAGCGACAATCAGGGAAAGTTATGGGTATACAGCTAGCCAGCTAACACCGAACATGCCATGTTGACAACAATCATAAATATAACCATTTAACAAGCCCCAAATTGCTCGACATTTCGCTGATTGATCAAAGAGGGCCATGTGGTTGAAAACGAGGCATTTTTGAACTGTATAAGTGAAAACACGATTTATTAGGAAACTTGTTTGTGGCTGTGGTCATCACACGCTTTCACTGCTACGACGGCTGGAAGTTGCCGTTTCACCTACAAAGAGGCCCTCGCTAGTGGCTAGCTAACTTGTCGTCAATAACAGAGCTAGGTATCCAGCCTTGTATTATATGCCTGCCCCAAATTCTAATAAGATCCATGTCATTAAAAACGAGACATTTGGGAGCTTTGAAAGTCTGTAAGTCGCTTACTAAATAGATGGGAATGACACCTAGTCTACCGAGCTAGCGGCTAGCCATGTATTAGTTATGGTAATACAGCTAGCTAGCTAACACCGAACATGCCATGTTGACAAAAATCATAAATATAACCATTTAACAAGCCCCACATTGCTCGACATTCCGCTGATTGATCAAGGAGGGCCATGTGGTTGGAAACGATGCATTTTTGAACTGTATAAGTGAAAACACGATTTATTAGGAAACTTGTTTGTGGCTGTGGTCATCACACGAATTCACTGCTACGACGGCTCGAAGTTGCCGCTGTACCTACAAAGGGGCGTGTCGCGTGTACGTTGTGAAAGACAGCTGTGACGTTACACAGAAGTGTGTGGGGATTGGTTGTTCCACCATCCTATTGCGTGACGTTGAGTGCTGAAGCAACCGTTTATCCCGCCTACACTGCCGCCCAGGCCTACTAGATCCTGGTACAGCTTTTTGCTGTACGGGTCTGGCTGCGCTAGGCTGGTAGACAGGTCTTTCTGTGCGAATTTAAATGCATGTACTGTACATGTCTTATTTGATGGCTTTATGAACTTTTAAGTGATCATTTAATACCACTCTGATTTTCGAAAAGGGTGCCAAAACTTTCTTATGGCACTGTATGTCATTTCTTTACTCATCTTTTGGAACAGCCAACGACTGCTCACCAGTTACCCCCACACTCTGTTGTTCTTTTTTTTTTTTTTTGGGGGGGGGGTCTTTTATGTTGGCTATTTGTGGTAGGCTACCTACCGGCGATGTTGTCATGTATGTTGTCATGATGTGATGTTATGCAGGATCTCATAATGCACAATCCGTTCCATACTTTACAGTCTTATTCTAAGCAATGTTGTGAATGTTTTTACTGAGGCATTTGTTGATTTGTCATTCATGACCTGATTTATATAACTAAATGCATAAAAATAGTCCGAAATCGCATTTTTTAAGGTTATTAGCAGTATTTTCTCTGTACCTGGATAACAAAAGGAGAAAGCCACAATTAACCACAGTAAATATTCTTGTATGTACGATATTAACAAAATAAAAAAGGAATTTTGAAGCTGGCATTTTCAGGTGGTCAGATTCATTGCATCAAAATATATGCAAATTAGTGCATATTTAATTAGATAATAGCCTAATTACCATATTTAAACATAAAATATAGAAAACTTGAAATACATTTTTTTCTCCAATTCATACGAGTAATCATCTGATAAAGTTTCATATTGATATCTGCAAGTTAAAAAAAATACCCTATTCATCTACAGTGTCTCGCCTTATTTGTGGGATTGCTGTTATGAAAGGGTTAATTATTACCCCATATTGGCTTTGTTTCAATAAGGGCAGTGTTAAGGCAGTCCAATGTGAATGTTTTTCAGGTAATATAAGCAATTTGGTACATTTTGTAACATTATTCACAGTAATATTAGGTGTCTAGTTTTTTTGTCATAATTTGCATTTATGGGACAATAAAGGCTCAAAATCTGGAAATGCTCAAGGGATATCACCGGGCATCGTCTGAAATCTTGAAGACTTGCCTAAAATCTATCAGATAAAGCAAAAAAAAAAACTTTATCAAAGAAATCTGGGTTCAACCCCACGGCTCCCGGACTATAGGGCTTCCTTAACAGTGGCAAAACTGAACTGAGGAACTTTTATTTCTATTTTTTACAGAGGAATATCTGGGCCAGATTCACGCCATTCCGGAACCCTGACAGACCGCAAAAGCGTTCTTCCACAATGGTCTTTGCGGAACTTTTCATGGC
>NC_085880.1:24223764-24226264 GCF_034702125.1 Engraulis encrasicolus
GTAATAAGTAAAAACATTGGATAAGCAAAATGTTACCGTTTTTATCTGTTCGCTAAAACACATTTTCTGTAACTGTAGCTGCTTTTTCAGAACTCAGGTTCATTCAGCTGCACAAACCAATAACTAAATCAGCCAACTATATTAGCTCAAAACTGCTTTGCAAAACTGCTTTGCAATTTATAACACACAATTTACAAAATGTAACAACAATTCATTCTAACAACAGTCATTTTGCACAACTGTGAACACAACTCACTGCTTTATACAAAATGTCCACATGAGGAACACACTCCTAGACCCCTAACCGCCTAAAAATGATTTTGAATGGAGAAACCAAGAGGCAAAGTGAGTTTTTAATTTTCACTGTCTGTGTCAAGTTGCTGCAATGTGTATTTATGTGAAGAGCTCTGCAGAAACAGCCAAAGTTACAAAAAATAAAAGTTTTGTTTAACCCTTGTGTTGTGTTCGTAAGCTGCATACACCTGTGGTGTTCGGGTCATTTTTGACCCGTGATAACAAAACTCAGCCATAAAATACCCAAAAACACTAGTTATCATCAAATATTGTTTTTCATCTCATGACTAACTTGGTATGTATTCATATCCATGGAAATATTACTTTATGTATGCATCATTTTGACTTTACTGGTCTTTTATCTTACATTATGCAAATCGTTTTTGATGACCAAAACTATCAAAATCTGCATAAATTCACTATTAATACCTCCTAAAGTGATACAATTAGTGATTATGTTGTCCATGTATTACAGCTGATATGAGAGTACAACAACCCCCAAATTTATTTTATTGGTTTTTCTCTAATATTGAAAAATATCATCAATAGTGGCATTTGTGGTGTTGAGGTCCAAACCAACCCAAAGAGATTTATAGCAGGATAAAGACCAAATGTCAACTAAATTAGTTTTTCAGTGCATAAAATCAATGTTTAAATATGTTGACTTGGTGTTTTTCAATATTTATATGATTTTAGTGTGGTAAATATACAAAATAACAATTCTGTCCGAGTCACAGCTATTCCACCAATCTAATGCAAAGATATTGGAAATGAACACATCAATTAACATGAAAAAAGTCACACTATTCATCTGAATCCCCTATGCCATGAACATGGACCATTATGTCATTGCCACATCAACTTTATGGAAAGTATAAGACCAGTTCTACATGTTTGGGTGCCATTATGAATTTTTGATACGTTTTTTGGAAAAAATAATGTGCAAAAATGTATTTTGCAAACAAATGTGCAAAAAAATCTCATTATATAATGCAGAAATGGATTCCCTGACCATGAAAACATATGAGTAGACACCAGAAATACATCTGTACTCCTTTCACAACAGGAGATATGATGTATTGTAGTGTATGGGACTGTCCGGCGGCCATATTGGATTTGGAATATGAAAAAGCTGGCAAAAAAAATTTCAGGCAAGAAATATATTTTCCTCACCATAAATCACCAAACTAAAGACAAGGGGCGACCAACAGCTTTTCAGAAATGCATACAACAGCCAGAAATCTATGCCGGGTCAATTTTGACCCTGAACACCACAGATGTAACTTTTTTTTTTTTGGACCTTTAAAATTTACTAAAATGATAAAACATATTTTTTGTGTGTTGCAATGATTGTGACTGAGGATTAGATGAAGCCTTATTCCAAGAAAATAAAGGAAAGTGTGTTTTTTTCACACTAAAACTTGAAAATGGGTCAAAAATGACCCGAACACAACATAAGGGTTAAAAGTTCAGGAGAAGCGTAATGGAATTTGACATGCCCTAATTAACCACCTGCATTCTATTCTCCGCTCAACTGTCATTCATTGGAATTAAGCGTTAAGATATAGGCATGCCTATTTACGTAACCGCCTGCATCCCATTCTCCACTCAGCTGTCATTCGCTGGAATTTCAGCGCAGCAAAATTTGGAACTCCTCCTAACTAGCCAGACAGCATTCATTCTCTGCTCACCTGTCTAGTCAGAAAATTGCTTTCTTGCTCACACCCACCACCTCCCCGCTCGCCTCCCTTCCGCTGATGTTCGATCGATTGGTCAAGCGTCCTGCCCTAGCTTTCAGTCAGTCCCCTTGCACCATCACTCTCTGACCATCATCGTTCAGTCACTAAGCATGGAGGAGTAGGATGTAACATTGTAGAGCCACATGAAAGCTGGTTTGATCATAGGAAAACTACTCTGACTGCAGATTTTGGCCTACATATGCTAGCCCTAAATAGAGGAAGTAGCTTAAAAAATAACAGACAGGCAATAATCTTCAAAGAGTGACTTTGAGTGCTGTCCTTTGTTTTTTGAAGCTACCAAATTGAAGAAGGTTTCATAGAAAGCTCAGTATGTGTTACAGCGGATGAACTGCATTCAACAACCACAATGACCCGAATTTTCGAACATCAAAAGTCTAGACATAGTGTGTACAACAGCCTTCAAAATGATCTTTATCAGACACTTTTGCCCCAATGTACAATCTTTC
>NC_085880.1:24236264-24250181 GCF_034702125.1 Engraulis encrasicolus
TTTGCTATTATTGTGTGTGCCAGTAGATAATGTGTGTCAGCCCCTGGCCTTAAAGGACCAGTTCAGTCCATTTCAATATGCTGTTGTATTGCTAACGCTACCCTTGACTTGTCAGTACCCGGCGGTGATGCCACATTTTTCGGCTAAGCCCTTTCCGAGATATGAGTTATTTTAATGGGGGTAGCGTTTGTTTACATTTTTTTTTAAAATGAACATAGGCCTACTCCAAATATTTTCCCAAAAGGTACCACTGTTTGCTAGTTGTCTGCTGATGTTGTATAACCTTTTGGATGTTTTTGGATGGGAATAAATAAAAATGTTTTTTTGAAATATAAACAAAGCGCTGCTCCCATTGCAATGACCAAGATCTCGGAAAAGGCTGAAGAAGAAAAAAAAAACCCTCAGGTACTGGCAAGTCCAGGGTAGTGTGAGCATTACAACTGCATGTTGAAATTGACTGAACTGGTCCTTTAACTGAGTGTTTGACCCAATTGTTGCCATTACCAAAGACTACCAAGCACACCCCACACTCACAAACACAGACAGACAGACAGACAGACAGACAGACAGACAGACAGACAGACAGACAGACAGAGAGACACACACACACGCACGCACGCACGCACGCACGCACGCAAGCAGGCAGGCAGGCAGTCAGGCAGGCAGGCAGGCAGGCAGACAGACAGACAGACAGACAGACACACACACACACACACACACACACAAATTGCATTCATTGCCCTTACCTAAACCTTATTTTCTATGCTTGTAAAAAAACACATTACACATTACAAGTAGTCTCTATACGTCTTGGTACACTAACACACATTAGTGTCCACATCTTGATACAATAACAAACATGTCGGTGCTTGTGCGTTACAGCAGCAAATGGCTGGGATAAAAAATATATAACTGAAGACTGAAGCTCACCATCACTCCTCCGCACCCTCCAATTTTACCCCTCTACACCCCCACCCACCCCTATTTTCCTCCCCTCCCATCCCAACAGCTCTTCTGTACTGCTGCACTGCTCACATATATACATACGCAGGGCTGCTGAAAGCTTTGGCTGGGCCCAGGACAAAGTCATCTGAATGAACCCCCCCAATACATACAATGTAATAATAAACAAATCCTGCCCCCCCCCCCCCTCCCCTCTGGGCCCCCCTGTCGGCTTCCCTGCACATACATACGACTCTGCAAGGCCCCACCACCCCCTCACCACCCCACATCCTCTCTCCCTCTCCTTTTCCAACATCCCCACCGACCCTCCCAGCCCACGGCCCATGGCCCCCCAGCCCTCCAACCACCGCCCTCCCAGCCCCCACCCTGCATAAACATGGGTGCTCCCGAAATTTGTTTTTGTAAAATTAGAAGGCGAACCACATCCGTGGTGATTTGATCTGGGCCTGAGCCTTGGGTGGCTGTGCAAACAAGCCAAGTGGGTTCATTACCAAGACACAAGCCTCTTGCTCTCCTTTCTTTCTTTCTTTCTTTCTTTCTCCCTTCAAATCGTTCAGATACTTATGAACTCTCTCTCTCTTGATTTCCATGTCGTCTTCTGTTCACAATGCATTTCTCAAGCTCTAGTCCTCATCCCATAGCCAACCCACCCACATCTCCACTCCTCTATCCTTCTTCGTACCTGGTCTCTCCTTCTTTTATACTTTCTTTCCTTATCTTGGCCTGTCATCCCCGCTTCCCATTTCTGAGAGCTCTGACATCTCCTGTCTCTCTCTACCATTCTCAAGTTTAACCCCTTTCTCTCTGTCACCCTTCAACCCTTCTCTCTTTTCACTACTAGGCCTAATTACCCTTCCCTCTCCAATTTTCCTTTCTTCTTTGTTGCCCACATTCCCTCATACACAATTTCTCCCTTCCTCTCCTTTACTACATTTCCTCCTGTCATTTTACAAAATTCGGTTTCTTTTCTCTTTTCCCCAACCTCCTCTCATTCAGTGACTTGTTTCTTCCTTTCTGCCCCCCATTCCTAAGACACGATTAATCGATTCTCTTGTGGACGAATCAATAAATTGAGCCGCTGGCTGTGGGATCGATGAATCGATACACAATGATTATTATTTACAACTTTACACATCAGTACCACACCACCCTCCAACAAAGCCAAACACACATTCACAATAAATACAGATTACATCCTTTCCATAATTTAAGAAAACTCACAAAAAATACATTCATTCCTGCATATCCCCCTCCCAGCTAATACCGTCATAGTCATTTCTTCATTCCATCACCACTTAGGCCTACAGTACAAAAGGTAACTGCACAGACACACACACACATAGACACATGCAAACATGCATGCATGTTAACAGGTATGCAGGAACACACGCATGCATGTGCGCGCACACCCGCACACACACACTCACCCTGGCGACCAACATGCACATCTGTATGTATTTGTGCATATTTTAATTTAAATACAATTGGCTTTAGGCACATTCACATAGTCTTGTACAAACTAAGTGGCATATACATAAATGTAAAAGAAACTCAGAGTGTTCTTCCAGACACTGCCAGAAATAGCAGGGCTTGTCAGAATGCTCTGAGGTGAACTGAAAGTCACCCTATCTTTCTGCTGTTGCTTTAATTCAGTGACATCTAATGTTCTCCACTAATCTCTCCCATTATTTCTCAATAAAGGATGATGTGATAATGGCAAACCCTGAGCCTACAACACTTGGGTTTCCTTGGAACTTGGCACCCTGCTTCCAATGCCTTATCTGCCCACATTTCATTCGGCTTATGTTACTGCTGGTTTCTGCATTTGTCTGGAAGACAAGAGTGACATTTCAAAAAATAAGTTCTGTCCTGTCGAAAACACACTTGATTTGTTTTTCATGAGGGTATATGAGTGATCATTCACAAAACATCACAGTAATAATAAATACGATTTATATAGCACTTTTCAAAACAACACTCAATATCACTTTACAGGTTGTTTTACAGGTTTGTATTTGACTGGTTTTATTGGAATAAAACTCTTCACAAGGGAGGTAAATGATTGACCAGGCTGAAATGGTCAGCTAGATAGTGCCCAGGTCTTCGCTCCAGTGGCCTACTTCTACCTTGTGTAGATCCCAATGACTCAGAAGCCAGTTATATAACTATTCACTATACTGAGCCCCCCCTCTCTCTTTGGGAAACTCATCAGGACAGAGCTTTACTGGAAAGGAGATTAACCCTGAAAACAGCTCTGCCGTGTGCTACGAGAAGAGCAAAACACCTGGAGAGGAGGACCAACTGAAGGAGAGAGAGAGAGAGAGAGAGAGAGAGAGAGAGAGAGAGAGAGAGAGAGAGAGAGAGAGAGAGAGAGAGAGAGAGAGAGAGAGAGAGAGAGAGAGAGAGAGAGAGAGAGAGACTTTGTCTTGTTATTTGTACGCAAGGCTTTTTCAACACTGTATCCTAACAGTTCTGCTAATAAAACACCATTTGCATTTGAGAGAGAGAGAGAGAGAGAGAGAGAGAGAGAGAGAGAGATAGAGATAGAGATAGAGAGAGAGAGAGAGGTAAGGAGGACAGGAAAGAAAGAGAGACTTTGTGGAAAGTCTTTGTTAGCTTTGGCACAAACCAAGATCTCACAGCTTTTTTGCTCAGCCAGTGTGAGGTGAGGTTCAGAAGACTGTGTGTGTGTGTGTGTGTGTGTGTGTGTGTGTGTGTGTGTGTGTGTGTGTGTGTGTGTGTGTGTGTGTGTGTGTGTGTGTGTGTGTGTGTGTGTGTGTGTGTGTGTGTGTCTGTGTGTGTGTGTGTGTGTGTTTCTGTGTGCGTGCGTGCGTGCGAGAGAGCGCGAGAGAGAGAGAGAGAGAGAGAGAGAGAGAGAGAGAGAGAGAGAGAGAGAGAGAGAGAGAGAGAGAGAGGTGAGGGTGATGTTAGTGTGAGTGTACTGTAGTTTATGTGAATGTGTGGGAAGCTCCCTGCTCTGGTAGGTGGTGTGAGAAAAGTGTGTGGGAAGCTTCTGCTCTTGAGGCGTGTGTGTGTGTGCGTGCGTGCGTGCGTGCTTACGTGCGTGCTTACGTGCGCGTGTGTGTGTGTGTGTGTGTGTGTGTGTGTTTGTGTGTGGTGGGAGGACAGGACAGTGCTGTGGGCCTGCTGTTTGTCTAGCAGTGTTTTGACAGGGCCTTCCTTGGCACAGATACCACACAGGTCAGTTGGCACACTGTCTGCCATCAGCTCATCGCAAAGACATGAGGAGCTCCAATTTAGGATGGAAACACTCTCTCCCTCTCCCTCTGTGTGTGTGTCTGTGTGCGTGTGTGTGTGTGTACGTGCGTGCGTGCATGTGTGTGTGTGTGCATGTGAACGAGCTTGTGTGTGTGTGAGTGTGTGAGTGTGTGTGTGTGTCTATGGACCTCAGGCAATAGCACTTATAGCAAGCATCCTCTAGTCTAGGGGGTAAAGATACTCTGAAAGCCATGTCCTTATGGACTTCATGGGCAGCCCATCAGCCTATTCAACTGCAAGCTTCCATTTATTCCTCACATAACATGGTTCTTACCAGATGTTATAATGTTTTCACACAAGCATGCATGCAGACACGCACGCACACTCACAGGTCTGTGCATATACTGTACATCCATACACACATGCAAGCCCAATAGCCCATACACACATGCGCATGAGGGCCCATCCACACGCGCACATGCATGCACCACACACAAACTCACACACTCACACACACACACACACACACGCACGCACGCACGCACGCACGCACGCACGCACGCACGGCACACACACACACACACACACACACACACACACACACACACACACACACACACACACACACACATACCGCACATGCATGCTCGCACACACAAACACACGTGTGCACACGCACGCAAATGCACAGGTGCACATACGCATCCATGCACACATGTAGAGTACTTTTATTAATCCCGAGGGAAATTGAGGGACATGCACACTGGTACACACACATGAGCACCTGGGCCCATTCACACATGTGCACGCGCACACACCACATACACACACACACACACATACAGTACACACACACACGCGCACACACACACACGCACACACACACGCGCACACACACACACACACACACACACACACACATGCACACAGACAATTTCATGTGGCAGTAGATGTCTGACAGGGTTTAGAGACTGTTAATGGGTTGTCGGTAACACTTTATTTTAACGGGGCTTTAATTACTAGTGAGCTTACTCATTAGTTACAGTGGAATAACTCGTCTAATAACTATAAGCACACCTGTAATACATTGTACACCGAGTGTATTTTCAAGTATCTATATACCAAGGGTGCCTTGGGCTTCAGTTAAGTCCTTTTGCCTCCCTGGAAGAATTCATCACTTTGCTAAAATATTATAAAACTACTTCAGAGTACATTATGGTCATTATTGTCATTATGGTATGTAGGTTCATCAAATAGTAGAGTAGAGTAGAGTAGAGTAGAGTAACTTTATTAATCCCCAGGGGGAAATTCAGGTGTCCAGTAGCTTACATAAATACACAAATAAACAAATGCCCACATGGACATTTCAAGACACAAATAACACAGGAATAGTCAGGGAGGGGAAAATAAAAATAGAAATAGTAAAGATAAAGAATGTGAAAATGTAATATGTAAAAAATGTAATTGTGCAAAAAGACATTCTGTGACTTGGGATAGACCATGTGCAGAAAAACATGCTCTGTCAGTTAAGGTAGACGGTCTTAACATGACCTGGAACAAGTGTTGACAGATACATCTAAGATATAGTATAGTATGTAGACGTAGGCAGTGTACAGAGTATGATAGGGGTGGAAATTTCTGACAATGTCACAGTAAAGTAATGTAATATATGATGTAATAACATGCACTACAGTTGTACTTGCATGTTATTACCTTCGCCGAGACAAAGGTTATGTTTTGACCGCTGTGTATTTATTTATTTATTTATTTGTTTGTATGTTTGTTTGTACTTCGTATAACTCAGACAGAACTGAGCCGATTTTTATGAAATTTAGTGGGATGATTGGTCATGACCCAAGGAACAATCGATTCGTTTTTGGGAGTGATTGGGTCAAAGGTCAAAGGTCACGAAAAGGTCAAAAACGTAAATTGAGCCGATTTTTATGAAATTTAGTGGGATGATTGGTCATGACCCAAGGAACAATCGATTACTTTTTGGGAGTGATTGGGTCAAAAGTCAAGGTCATGAAAAGGTCAAAAACGTAAACTGCGCCGATTTTTATGAAATTTAGTGGGATGATTGGTCATGACCCAAGGAACAATCGATTACTTTTAGGGAGTGATTGGGTCAAAGGTCAAGGTCACGAAAAGGTCAACAACGTAAATTGAGCCGATTTTTATGAAATTTTCTGGGATGATTGGTCATGACCCAAGGAACAATCGATTACTGTTTTGGGAGTGATTGGGTCAAAGGTCAAGATCAAGGTCACGAAAAGGTCAAGAACGTAAATTGAGCCGATTTTTATGAATTTTAGTGGGATGATTGGTCATGACCCAAGGAACAATCGATTAGTTTTTGGGAGTGATTGGGTCAAAGGTCAAGGGCAAGGTCACGAAAAGGTCAAAAACGTAAATTGCGCCGATTTTTATGAAATTTAGTGGGATGATTGGTCATGACCCAAGGAACAATCGATTACTTTTTGGGAGTGATTGGGTCAAAGGTCAAAGGTCAAGGTCACGAAAAGTTCAAAAGCGTCAATTGAGCCGATTTTTATGAAATTTAGTGGGATGATTGGTCATGACCCAAGGAACAATCGATTACTTTTTGGGAGTGATTGGGTCAAAGGTCAAGGTCAAGGTCATGAAAAGGTCAAAAACGTTTTTCTTTGCCAAGCACTATATGCCAGAACAACGTGTGCATGCTGAATTGAATAAGAGGTCAAGATTGGGCCAAAAATGTAATATTACGATATTCCAGTCCGATTTAAATGACACTAACACCAACATTTGGAGAATGTGATGCCCCACACTCTGAACATGGCCAGAAAAAAATAAGTGGCGTAGGCGAAGGTTTGCGCTCTACCGAGTGCCTGTTCTAGTTACACCAGTTCTTCCACTGTACCTAACGAGTGAGTACACCAGAGATTCTTTAAGTATAGAGATATGCCAACATAATATGTTGCGATGGGCACCTAACATGACCAGGTTCCGGTCTGCCTAAAGGGGCGTGTCATAATACTCCTAGCATTGAATAGAACAGTCCTTAGGTCTGCCTAGGTCTACCTAAAGGGGGATCCCCCCCCCACCCCCTTGCAATAATAGAACCCGGAAACAATGGGCCAGCGGAACCTCTCTCTTATCTACTCTCTCTGGTTGTACTTATTACACCAGTTATTCCACTGTACCTACTGAGTGAGTACACTTTACTTAAAGCCCCGTTAAAAGTGTTACAGAGCTTCTGAACTCCTCATGAGGGAGATGGCCATCAATTCACACGCTAAAGCGTGACATGGACACAAAGACACAAAATGAGAAGGAAAGGGGGGAGGTGGAGGAAGATAGAGTTGGTCATCTCTTCTTCTCATCTTGTCCTACTCAGTATGTAAACACACGTTCAGTCACAGACTCACACACAGGCGCACGGACACACACAGACGCAGACCTTAAAGCACACACACATACGCACACACGGCTTCCCTCTCTCTCTCTCTGCCTCCCCCACCTCTCTCTCTCTCTCTCTCTCTCTCTCTCTCTCTCTCTCTCTCTCTCTCTCTCTGCCTCCCCCACCTCTCTCTCACTCTCTCTCTCCGAAATGGGATGCAGATGTTTGGCTCTACAGCCTATAAATTGACCGGAGTTCAGCATTGGCCAATACTAGAGGGGGGAGTGAGGAGTGGGTAGAGAGGGGGCCTTTGAGGGCTGCTTGGCAGTAGGTTGATATTTGTTCTTGTTTCATTTTATTTGGGGTGGGGGTGGGGGCTCGCTCAGGCCTGTTCAGAGCGCTGTAAAAAAGCCACCCCCATTGAGCTGAACATGTTTGCTACTCAAGATATATTGCTGCTGTCTCGCTCTTAATTTCACCCCCTTCCCAACTGTATGCATCAGTCGTCTTTTCCATGTCTTTTTATATCCACCATCTTCCTCTCTTTTTCTCTCTCTCTCTCTTCTTGTATTTTTGTCCTGCGCTAATGACAAAAGTCCATAGAATCTTGTCAACATGACCACATGTGTGTTGAATGGATTGAGCTCTACATCTTTAGCTCTCAAGCATACTGTATACAGACCACGTCATTTTGAGTGGCACGCACACACACACTGAGACACACGCACACAGTACATAGACACACTTACACATCCATACACACAGGCACGCACGCACGCGCACACACACACACACACACACACACACACACACACACACACACACACACACACACACACACAGGCACACACGCACACACATCTCAAAGCTAACACTCCAAGAAGCTACGACAACTGAATCTGAAGTGTTCCAGGCTGTACAGTCCAACAGTCCAACCCTTATCATTTGACTGTGAAGCCAGAACAAAACAAAAAGCCAGTGTTCCTAAACTGGGGGCCGGGACCCCTTAGGCCAGGCGTCACCAACGTTGTGCACGCGGGTGCCAGGTAGCCCTCCAGGAACTTCTGAGGTGCCCACCAAGGATGTTAATAAACAGTGACGACTACCAGATTTTAATCACAGTTAATGCTTTTCTTGATTTAAATGAGATTATTTATTCTTTATAACATACAACAAATTATCATTCAATAATAGTTTGATTTGAGAATGATGCCAAATACATCAGTAGAGGATTTTGAACAAAAGTAGTCCTCGGGTAGCCCTTGGTAGCCCATGGTAGCCCTCAGACCCAGAAAGGTTGGGGACCCCTGCCTTAGGGGGTAATACAAAGTCGTAATCACTTGAATGGTTAATATTGTATTGTGTTTTCCTGTGAATTTCAAATTTAGCAATAATAATTAAGTTACAAAACCTGTTTGGCGTTGGCAACATGGGGGAGTGAGAGTCACAAAAAGGTAGGCCTAAAATAATTTGGGAACCACTGGTCTGAGCCATAAACTGTTTCGTGTACTGTTTCATGAAAAGGGAGCAAGAGTAATTCGTTTGGCTTTTCAGCTCAAATATCAACAACCTTCATTTGCCATAGTAATCAAAGGCATCTACAGCCTTGTGTAACCGGATCCAAATTCGCCCCCTGAGTGAATGGGTCCTGGGTCTTAGGCCCTCGTCTCGTTTCGTTTTTGGATTGCTTCCAGCCGCTCTCTCTCTCTCTCCCTCTCTCTCTCTCTCCCTCTCTCTCAGTCCTATTATGGCCAGTCCTCCTCAGGCTCATTTTGAAATGACTGTAGCATTTGAAAGTTATAGGGTGCCCACATCCACAAAAGCAGAAGTCCAGGTGCCAGACGATTGCAGTAGACAGCGTGAGAGTGGTCTGCAGAAGAGGTATAAGCTCCGAAAAGTACTTTATTGTTTCCACTTGCAGTAAAGTTAATAAGTTTCAATAAAGTATTTTTAATCAGTAAATCGATAAAGTAAATTAATCAATGAAACATTTTTTGGAGTTTGTACCCAGTGTGCAGAGTCCCACAAATGACTGGATCACCAAACCAGTTTGCAGTGACCACTACAGTTTGTGATACAGTAGTGCAACATGATGAATCATTGTATTCCCCTATACCCTCTATTAGTGCAAAGGCAAGGGAATCTTTACCTTTGATGAGTAATCTAATCTTCTGATTGTTATGGCTTCTATTGTCTGTATAGACCAGGAGCCCAGGGGGGTCAGCCTAGTTGGGAAGGTTACCAATTAACTGATCTAGCCCATTTTTGGGGTGCCAGTTTTACAGCCCCCCTGGCCACACCCACCAGAGGGAACCCGGCAGACGTGCTGTTCCTCTATCTGGGGACCATACCAGACATCATAGTACCCATAAAAATTGGTAACCTTCCCAACTAGACTGACCCCCCTGGGCTCCTGGTCTAGTACACTAACAAGGCCACAACTTCTGCCAATTTTCTGATGTTTTACAAATATGCATTTTAACTGGTTATACTTAACATGAAAGACGACAAAAAAAGGCGGTTGGGGGGGGTTGACGTGGCTCACTGGACTAGTACCTGGGTTCGATTTCAGCCAGAGTTCATTTCCTGATACTTCCATGTCTCTCTCTTCCCACTCATCTCCATGAACACTTGCAATGCAATGTCTTATAGTTGAACGCACTGGGAAAGCTATTCTGTTGTATACAGGCCTAACATCATGGTTGCTCAATATCCATGCATGACTTTTGTATTGCATCACCAGGAAAACAAACAAGTTGTGTATGTCAAAAGTAATGGAATTCCTTACAGTCAGTAGGGCTGTAACAATACAATCAACTCACGATTCGGTTCGTATCACAGATTTTTGACCTACAGCTCGATATACCCCACAATTTTTAATATGTATATTTTTGATGAACGTTTATAGGTAGAATACGGTAGATTATTAAAAGTTACTAATTATGTAACAAAGTAAAAAAAAGCTTGGAAGCACCATCACATCATATCCTGTGGCCTTCTTGTTTCACGATACAGTATCGTGACTCTGCGTATCATGATTTCTCGATTCGATACAATATCAGCCCTAATATTCAGGTATCCATGCCTAAATTATGAAAAAGATGATTCTTCTGATAGACAAACAGTTGCAAAATGTGCTCGAGTCTGGTATATTACGCTATCTCAAGCAAAGCAAATGGCAAAAAAAAGTACTGTAATCAGCATGAGGCTCATGAGTCGCGTACACTGCACGCATACAGACACACGCACGCACACACACACGCAGACGCACACACACACACACACACACACACAGGCAAACATATCAATGAAAGCACAAGTTGTGTATGTGTGTGTGTGTGTGCGCGCGCGTGCGTGCGTACGTGCGCCTGTATGCCTGTGTGTTAGGGATGCACGATGTATCG
This sequence comes from Engraulis encrasicolus, assembly GCF_034702125.1. Taxonomy (NCBI): domain Eukaryota; kingdom Metazoa; phylum Chordata; class Actinopteri; order Clupeiformes; family Engraulidae; genus Engraulis; species Engraulis encrasicolus. Next base: position 24,247,233 of record NC_085880.1, read on the forward strand.
GCCAGATGTATTGGTATCGGCCGATATTTCACATTTCTCAACACATCGGACATCGGTCCGATGGGTAAAACTGGCCCGATGTTTTTTTTTAATATGTTACGGTTCTAAAAGATTGGACTTGACGGTGACTTTCAATGTTTGTCTTCTAATTTGTCTCTATTTTTTATCTAATTTTATCACAGGGAGATAAAAAGTGTTTTTGGAAATAAGAGGACATTCAAAAATTATGTTTGTTTGCATCATTGTCATCTCTTTAAAAAAAAAAAGAAAAAGAAAAACATCGGTATCGGTTAATATCGGTTATCGGCCAAAACGGCAATATCAATATCGGTATCGGCCGAAATTTTTGACATCGTGCATCCCTACTGTGTGTGTGTGTGTCTGTTCAGGTTGGGCATGCATTTTTGTTGGCCCATTCAGTGCTTCGATAACATCTCATAATCATGGAGGCTTTGGCTCGGCATCATCTCTCTCTCATTCTGTTTTTGTGTGTGTGTGTGTGTGTGTGTGTGTGTGTGTGTGTGTGTGTGTGTGTGTGTGTGTGTGTGTGTGAAACTCATAGCAACAGGAAATTGCGCTGGTATTTGAAGTTTATTACAAGAGGACGGTTCAAAGGAGCACTCCAAGCGAGAAGAAAACAGCCTCTTCAGCCTCCGAGAGTTAAGCTAACAAAGCGGTCAACAAAGAGGTGAAGATACAAAAAAACACCACACACACACACACGCATACACACACTCGCACACGCACACACACACACACACACACACACACACACACACACACACACACACACGCATACACACACTCGCACACGCACACACAGATTTCAGAAAACTGCTTGGGGAGTCATGGGTATGTCCCCTTGAGGGGTGAGGCATAAATGCAATTTCCTTGTGTGCAGTGAGCTCTTCATGCTGTGGAGTGCTGTGTCAATGACAACGACAGACACAATTAAATTTCAACTTTTTTCGCACACCTCAGCTGACAGGTGTGTCGGAGATGGCCCATGGGTAACTCAGCAACAACTTTAAAGAAACTCCCGCACACTAACCATTTCGCTGTTCTTTAATAACTACGTTTCGGTACTAGATAGGCTTGGGCGATGTCCCCCTAATTGGCAGCTGACGATGTTTACAGTGAGACGATGCGATGGACGATGACATCGTCGTCGTTGGGGGGGTTAATATTATTTTTTTATTAAATTATTATATGTTTCGTTTTTTGGCTTTCACTAAGCTATTATTTAAAGAGTAGGCCTAAGTCAAATATATAAACAGTTTTTAAATTCTTACCAAAAAAAAATGTTTATAGGCCTTCCTCCTCCAGCTGCGCTACTCTGTCTACAACAGAGATGGTCGCTCTGCTGTCTGAGAGCGACTCTCCCCCACCGACCCCTCCCCATCGCCCTTCTTGTCTCTCGTGTCACCATCAGCTGCTTCAAGCCCGCTCTTCCAAACTCCACCGCGTGGAAACTTATTTTCAATACATTTCACGATGCAGCCTACTGCAGGCTGCTACTAGAGTGTGTTATTTAACGGTGTAGTTCTATTTCAAGACGAGCTGTGTCACAGTGTTTTTGCATAGGCCTACATAACTTTAGCCATGCAGGGAAGCCCAGAACGTTTGTCAAATGGAAGAGATGAGAACCCACGCGTGCCCTCTCGAGGTTTTGCAATGGATTTTAGCCCGAGTTAGCAAATTACCCGACGCCAATGTTTCTAAAGCACATAGCGAGACTTTTAAATTCATCAATGGAAACAATTGCGGTGAAGCCACAAAGACGTGGGCAGACATGGAATCGCTTGCGCTCCCTCTTGACAGTTGGCTAATCAGAAGTGTAGCCTACAATCTTGTGTGGCTACTTCACAAGACATCTCCATCACGGAGAGATTAAACATTTTGAGTCGAATTTCCGTTAAACATGAAATGGTAAACTGTCGCAATTGCTGAACGATTTGTTGCTTTCACTTTAGGCTACTCCGGAGGGAGAACCAATGCCTCATGACTCTCCATTGTAGAAACTTGGGTCATATAAATAAATGTAGGCAATCAATCAGAGACTTACTTGAACTCATATGCAGCAAACAATCGTAGGGCTTAGGGCCAAAACATACCAAGGCGGAACGGAACGGTCCCGGGACGAACGCGGTCTTTCTGCTTAGTTTTGGCTGGCGTGTTTTTCTCTGCCTTTCACACTGACAGTGTCGGCGTGCGCGGCCAGTCCTGTTCAAAACCCTCCCCACAGCTAAAGCTAGCGTGCTACTTTGCTATTCATTTGAATGAGACACCGCCGGTCGCCGGCGTGAAAAATACGCTCGAGTTCTATTTTCCAAATGCAGCGCGGCGCGGAGCCGGCTCCCGCGCCGCTGACGCTCGACTACTGCCGGTTGGTGTGTAAGGACAGATATGTTTCAATGTATTTTCACCGACGCCGGTAAAAAACGCGGCCGTTCCGCGACGCTTTACCGTGTGTAAGACTCCTTAGTTCACAAGTTTTTTTTTAATTCCATTGCGGGTTTTTTTCGTAGCTATAAAATTCACTCTGCTTGAGGCTTGTGTTGACAACCTCGGTCAGTTCAGTCCTGCTACCTGCGCAGTCCGCTGCTACTAAGGATTTTACGGTAATGTTTCAGTTTATTTCAATGCCAAGTACCGTACTGATGACAATAGCTGCGGCTTCAAAAATACAAAGGTAGAGGATTCCTTGGCATCACGATGTTGGGCGTCCATCGTGATGTCAGCTGTCCATCGCCGATGGACGATGACATCGTCTATCGGCACAACCCTAGTACTAGACCTTCATTGCCTGATTAAGTCGTTAACTTAACTGTTATTAAAGAAAGAACAGCGAAATTAAAGTTGTTAACGACAGACACAATGACAATGGGAATTTCCCATGTGGGCCCACTGTCTCACACACGCACACGCACACGCACACGCTCACGCACA
>NC_085880.1:24250281-24275281 GCF_034702125.1 Engraulis encrasicolus
ACACACACACACACACGCATACACACACTCGCACACGCACACACAGATTTCAGAAAACTGCTTGGGGAGTCATGGGTATGTCCGCTTGAGGGGTGAGGCATAAATGCAATTTCCTTGTGTGCAGTGAGCTCTTCATGCTGTGGAGTGCTGTGTCAATGACAACGACAGACACAATGACAATGGGAATTTCCCATGTGGGCCCACTGTCTCACACGCACACGCACACGCACGCACGCACGCGCGCACACACACACACACACACACGTTGATACGTAGCTTGTAGCTTTGAAAATCCCAAGACATGTCAGTAGAGATGGTTTGAGTGTGTGAAATATTTGTAAGCATTCAAGTTATTTTTCAAAGTAATTTTCTTCACGTAATCTGTCTTAAACATTTCTTCAAGTGTGTTAGGTCCAGACCCATGATTATTTTCTGAACATCTTGAATGAGATTCCATGAAATTGATCATGAGGTCTTTATCTCTTCAGCGAATGCAATAAGAAAGCCCACCATTGGTTGGATTTTGCTGATGCGTTTATTGATTAGTTATGAGACAGACAAAGATTAAGCGAAAGGATGAAGTGTTGTCTGGTAGTTACAGCAGCACCTGTTGATCTGGGCTGGCTGCAGTCACAGTGGTGTGGTGCACTTTAAGGTGGCAGTGATACACAGGTGACATCACGGGTTACGGCCTGGTCTCTAAAAGTGAAATGGTACCATCTCTGGAAACAATTAAATTTCTGCATGACCTGGAGTTAAAGGTGCACTGTGTCAGATTGTGGCCAGAATTGGTATTGCAACTCGGCCTCTCATTGAAATTGTGCTGCCTATTGCTACATTTGATCTTGTTATGAATATTTACAAAGTAATAAACTAGTATTTACTAGTATGACTAAAGTAAAGTATGTTTTGCAGCTAAAAATGTCTATTTCTGGAAATTCAAAATGGGGGGCCATGGAGAAGATCCCCCTTTTCATGTAGGAAAAGTGCAATTTCCCAGCCATATTGAATACTTAGAATTTGATGGTGGTGGTAAGTATTTGTTAAGAAGGTAACATTTGTGAAGGGACAGCGTGGATTTTGGAAATGAACTACTAAAAATATTACATGGTGCACCTTTAAATGAAATCATATAACTCAAAGTGGAAAATGAGCTTATTTCCATTAATGGTGGGATGTCTCATTTGAAGATGGCTTTCCCCAATTGACTCATGTTTGTTCACGTCTCCACCAACAGTGAGTTAAAAACACTTTGATGCATGTTTTATGTTATAGTTTTGAATGAAGAGAGAAAAGAAAGCTTTAAATCAAGAATCATCCATAATCTCCATGTGTGATCTCGTATTACTTGGCACACACAAAAGGACGGGCTTGGTTGCAAGGGAGATCATTCCAGATACCACCGCCTGTGGAAAAGACATACAGTAATTTTCTATCAAAAACCGAAAATACATTGCCATTTAGCATTTTAATTGTTAGCGCAATATCAATTTACAATGGTTTATTTTGACAGTGTTTTGACAATATTTGAACTTGCTCCTTATTTGTAAATCCAGTTCTACTGAATATACACCAATATTGTATGTATTACTCTTTCAACCATACTGCATACAGAGGGACAGACAGAAACACAAACATATAAATAAAATAAAATATAAACAAATGATATCAGGAAGAATGCTGTACCGCCAAAATTGGTGTTAATGCAGTGTTCATTTCCTCCGTGGTTGTTTGGCTCCCATTCTTTCCAATTGGTGTAGTCGAAAGGTGTTCCATCGCTCCAATACCAGGTGTGTCCCTGCATACAGATCAAAACCTTTACTTTATGACGCTGGCCTCTTATGTATGACATGACAGTGTCGTATCAGTGTCAAAAAAGCCAAAACATAACAGTGTCATGACACAGTCATGGACAAGTCCGAAATATTATTGCAATAAATGCTTTATGGTCATGAAAAGTTGACACTGTTTGGGTTGTATAGCCAAATGTCACTCAATGACAATAGTACAATATTTGTTTTACATTAACATAATGTTTATGACACACCCATGACTGTGTCACTACATTGGTATGGCAATGTCATGTCATATGTAAGATGTCAAGTACAGTGTTACCAATCCTTTTCATTAATCTCTATCCAATATGTTTGATTGCAGAACATGTTCCAATGAATATTTATGCTACATACTATAGAGGAAGGGCAGTGCTGTCCTTTATGACAATATGGTGCTTGAGATGCCATATATTCCTGGGTTGACTGACAGCGCCATTGATAGAGCTGAATCTTAGTGGAACAATCCACTGATAGAGTACAAGATGATTCCAATTCATTACTGAGAACTCATCAGACAGCACTCTGTGCTGTGGGGAGTGTTCTGTTTCACTGTAATAGTCGTTGAAATGACTTAACTACCATTGTAATACACTACTACAACATTACACACAGTCTTTAGTAATACACTGCCATTCTGATAACAACAAGTTTATTACAGGAGCCATGTCTTCACAGATTAATGAAACAACCCTCACTCTACAAGGCCAACCAATTAAACATTAGCCTGACTGCTCCAAGTCTGGGCAGGCACATGTGGGAACAGGAAAGCGTTACCTTCATGGCTCCACCGCCCCCAATCCAGGCCCAGTTCCGGTTCCCAGACAACCTTCCTACCAAACGGGCCTCGTTAATGTTGTGGATGGACGCCAGGTGTCCTCTCTGACTGACACAGTAAGCCTGAGACAACAAAAAGAAATAAGGTCATGTCATAGAAATGACATTCTAAAAAGACGTTCTGCTAGTAGAAACATGCAACAAAATGCAGCAGGACTTCAAACAAAATATGATGGCTGGAGCTGAACACAGAAATGTAAATTTTCTGCTAATTTTTCATAATATATTATTTGTTTTATACCTCAGCCAGCGTCCATGTCCGTCTGCTGTTGAAAAACCTGAAGCAGCGGCCAGCGAGGAGGGTCCATCCTGAATCACACCGACGTCGAGTAGGTGCACACGCAGCCTGGATACCCATAGCTGGCTCATCTGAAGGCAACAGAAATATAACCACAGAAACGCACTGAGTATTTTTTTTATTGTTATTTTAATATAAAACAATACAATGGGTTGTAATATGGCTACCTGGGGGGGGGTGGTGGAGTGCAAAAGGAATTAGATGAGGCAGAGAAATTATAACTGCTCTTGATGAACACATGGCACGTTTAACCAGGCGCGGCCGGTTCATTAAGGGCAGATGGGCACTGTCCCTCCAAAAGATTCTTCCTCTGAGAAAAGTAGATCTATTCAGAAATTGTAGATAAAATATGTATTGCAACCTCAATCACACTGGGAATCGTATTACATCAATGTTGTGGTTTGTGACGATCTTTGCGAGTAGAATCGGCTTTTATTTTTGCTGAGAAGTCTAGTTTACATCCAGTGCGGCTGTTTATGTTAACGTTAGGGTCTATGGCCACTGACCTGGGCAGATTTCTCGCTGCCTCAGCTAAGCCCGACCCCCTCGCCCCGATCTCTTTCTACAAAATTAGCATTGTAGCCTACTTAGCATAATATCATAACATAAGCGCGCCTGTATGGATGCTATCAGATGTATGAGCTGCCCTGACCAATGACAGGTCGGTGGCCCTGCCTGCTTTGAAAAAGACACAAAAAACATATTACTCCGCTCATCTCTAACCTGTGGGATTGTATTAACTTCATTGCCGCAAATTTCCCTTACAAAATTGTTGGATTAAATGGATAACCACGTCGGATTTGATGAAGGATATGTGTTGGCTGGTTAATTAAGGATTCTTTGGGGTAGGTACAGTTTATTTGCTATATTGCAAAGTTTAAGGTTTTATGATTTAAGTCTTTGCATAATGGGTAACTGTCTGTTATTTAATTAAATATGTGGGCTTGCAATGTTGAGACAGCAAGCAAAGTAAAGTCTGCTGCTGCTACCCCCAAGACTAGCAGACTAGCTGACGACGTTCTCTGAGAAGCTGTGTTGGGCTTACTACATAGTTTAAACAAAGCGTGAGGGATTATGAACGAAGTCTTTGTAAAATAGGGAAACTGGAAGTTATTTAATGAAATATCTGAGCTTATTGAGCTTGGGATGTTGTTGACAGCTTCATTTATGCTCATTATTGTCTGCTGTGTCCCCGAAAACTAGCTAAAAAATACACCTGCACGCGGTCCTGCCTAGCAGTGCAGCAGAACAGTAGCGAGTCTGTCGGATAGTGAGCTTCAGTGGCTGAATGCACAATTCCCCTGTTAAGTTTTAACCATGGCTACTTGTTTCGAAAATAGGTAAGTCCTTTCCCGGTATTGATAGCATTTGGTTCTGTGGTGCATTTGAATCGGCAGCAAGGGGACTAACTGAATTGAATAGTGTTGCATGGCTTGTTGATTTGGTTGCATCATTTGTCACTGTAATGTACGAACGGTGAAAAATGCTTCTACATTTCAAACGAGTATGTTTGCACACGAGGAGTTTTGCTCTGCTTTGGCAAAGGCTACGTTGCTGTGCTAGCCTTTTCCATATAGTTCGTGCTTTCCGGTTGCGTGGAGTGGAGTGCATATTTGTTGTGTTGCTTGCTTGTCACAAACTCCAACTCCGCGAGCAGACAAAGCATTTTTCTTGTAATGTCTTAACATGTGTGCAGTCGCTCTGCTTAAATGAGCAAGAGAACTAGCTGCGTGGAGAGAACTGTCAAAAACAGCTTTCTTCAGAACAGAAGTTGAACAGATTACGGGCATGCCTGATAAGTGCGATGTATCACGGGAGGTGGAGTTTCACTAACACACCAAACACTGTGGGTACTTTCCTGTCTTGCCTACACACGCAATGCAACTCGTAAATTATACCGTATTAATTTAATTATTATGGACTCGCCAAAATGTCTGCCCTGCCTGTTTTCCAAGCCACCGGCCGCTACTGCGTTTAACAACCCAGTACCTGAACCCCTCCTCCATCCCAAATTAGTAATGCAAATATTTTTCCCATTTTCGTCATTGCAATTTTAGCAAATATATCTGTGTGTGACATCTCACCAAAAATAAACTCTGGAATAAGGAACCACATATCCTACTTACCTGATGTCATGCTCACTGCCAACAAGGCAGAAAGGAGAGATAGAACGGGAATAATTCCCATGTTGGTTAAGGTTGATGGCAATTTTTTCTAAAATACACAAAAACACACACACACATGGGGACACAAAGTTTTGTACACATGAGCACACAAAATCAAGAAGAAAAATATTAGATAATTATTTGAGAATAATGCTTGAAAATCGCTTCAAGGGAGAGTAGAGGCTGATACTCACATGTTGATCTCTCAGAGGGCACTCTCTTGAGAAGATCTCTGGATGAGTTGATGAGGAGATGGACAAGAGCACCAGCTTTTATAGGGACTCAAGGGGGAAAGAAATGAGCCAGATAAATATGCTTATGAAAATGACACGGATGGGCCAAGATGGACCAGGACACCGGGGGAATATCCTGAAAGGAAATATGTCTGGTAAACAGAGAATATCTGTGCCTAGTATGTATGGCTACAAGAGAACGCCTACCAACGGCAGTAGGTACTGTATCATTGACAAGGAAATGGTATCGGGTATGTATGTAAAGAATGGTCTAAATCAGTGGTTCCCAACCTTTTTCTTCAGGGACCCATGTTTTACTGTGGTAAGTTTTGGCGACCCAACCGCGCGAGCACCCGCACGAGAGAGAGTCTCAAGAAAACTCTTTTCAGTTATTTTATTCCTCAATTCGTCTTTGGTCAACTACAGAGTAAATGTTTAATGTAATGTAGCACTTACTTGCTTCTCTGCATATATTAGTAAATGCTTTGCCATTTATTCAACATGGGCTATATATATTTAAAATTAAACCCCTTAAAATCAAAAGGGCTCCGCGACCCCCTGTGGATCTTTGGCGACCCATGAGATGGGTCCCGACCCATAGGTTGGGAACCACTGCTCTATATCATATCGACATCCTCATCTATTCTCTTGAAGCTATTAAACTTCTCCCTTTTGTATTTACTGTCCTCCACTCAGCTCCATCATCCCTGTTCCAAATCCCTCCATCCTTCATTTGTGTTTCATCTCTTTCTTTTGGTATTATTAGTTTGCCATCATATTATACAATTTTTCCGTCTGTTTGTAAGTCTGTCCTGTTAACTTTTGTTAATGCGTGGACATACTTGGCCCAGTTTTCTCATGCTAGTTGAAAATTTAACCTCATGGTTATTGGGGTTCGGTATTATTACAGTAATTTTGAAAAGTTGTGTTGAATATGTTTACAAAGCATTGATGGTCCGTCCTACACAAACTGAAATAGTTCCAATAAGGTGCAAGGAGTTCTAATCATATTTAAAAAATGAAAGTAAACCCATGTCAAAATCCCATGTTTAAAGGCACAATAAATGAATTGTTTGTCATTCTAAAGTCATGAGGAGAATATAGTCAAACTTGCTCACACTGCACGAGGGAATTTCATGATTTAAAAGTTCACATCTCACTACTCACTTCCTCACACTATACGAGCCGACAGTGTGATGCGAGCCCAATGCTCCCACTGTGTGACACGACAGGCATGTTTCCCCGGTCAGCATAGGAGGGAACATGCGCACCTGAGGTGGAGATGAAGACGTGCTCAAGAGCGAAACGCACGGCCCTATTAATTTGTGCATGTGTAGTGTCAAATCGGGTCGTAGCACTGCTTTAACTGTGTGATTTCAAACTGTTTTGATTTTCTTGCGACCCTACGATTGCGCAATCGTGAGGTGAAATCGCTTGTCGTTACCCCATGTGCACTAGCCTACACAATGCGAGACTCTGACTGACCTGCGATTGAGCAAGAAATCGGCCAGACTAGGGCTGTGCAATATATCGTATTTATATCGCGATATTAATATTCATCATTAAGGCTGTAACGATACACCCAACCCACGATTCGGTTTGTGTCACGATATATGACCCACGGTTCAATACGCCCCACGATTTTTTTTTTTTTTAGGGAAAAAAATACGAAGAAAATAAATTATAGGCTATATTTATATATAGGCCTATGCTTTCTTTTTGCATTTACCTGCCTACATTAATTTTGTAGGTCTACTAAATGATGTTGCAGATATAGGCCTACCACTGCAACCTGTTCCCTATGTGTTGACATCAAAGCACAGCACAGAGAAATGAATATTAAATCAACAAGGAAAATAGGCTTATTAGCCTACTAATAGGCTTAGGTCATATCATGCTGAGATGCTGACCATGTGTGAGAGACAGAGATGGAGAGAGAAGGGTCTCCAGTAGGTAGCCTATTACAACTGTCTCACATTATCAAACATTATCCAATTAATATCCAAACATTTAACTGAAAACAACACTGGTCATATTTCGTCAGGAAACATATTGTATTAACTTATGCAACACTTAATTTTGATGTGTAATAGCCTATTTTTGTAACTGTTTTGATCGTGCAGCAGCGCGCACATGCTTATACAAACAAAACTCGAAATGAACCTCAGTTATGTTCTCACTATGTAACACGCGCGCTGTCTGTCCTTTGTTTGGTTTTGTGACTTCACATTTTGTCAAGAGCGGGAATGGAAGCAGAGACTGAAATGGAGCATGTTTTCGTCAGGCAGGCGGTCAATGTGGGGAGGAAATAATGCTGCCTAATATCCACATCGACCTCAACGTTCGCCCGACTTCAGACACTCCCTTATGAGCGTATAGAGCTCTAGCGATTTAAAATTTGGGCAGGCGGAGCATCTCGCTCTCTCGCTCTCTTTCTCTCTCTCTCTCCGCTTAACGTCTATCTCCACTCAACACACATCGGCGCATGCATGAATCAAAAAAATCTTCACACGTTTGATAAAGCCTTCTTGGTCTGTTGTTCATTTCTGTGCTTTACCTTCCGACGTTTGCCCAAGTTTTTTTTGTCTCGCGGAGGTTGCTGAGGCAATGAATAACAACCAATGCACGTGCTGGTTGGACGGAACATTTTACATGAGAGAGGGGAGAATGGAAGTGTTACTCGCTCATGTGCGCCCCATTTCTAATTGTCTTTGAGCGCATATGCAAGCATTAAGCGCATATGCAAGCATTTGCCTGTATCCTGCTGTTTTCTAGACTGAGGGGTAACAACTTTAAAAGGGCGCATCGCGATTCTGCGAGGAAGGGTCGCGATAGGGGTTCGTGGGTCTGTGTACCGCGATCCCTCGGTTCGATGCAATATCGTTACAGCCTTAGTCATCATATATCGTGATATCAATATCAAAATATTTTGTCATTTGTCTTTTGCAACGCTATGGTGCAGTATGGCAGGCAAAGGATTAAGAAAAATGCAGGGGTGGTACATCAGAACTAGTTCTATGTCGAGAAAAATAGATGCCTCTCTAGTCTCGCGCTCTCCTCAAGTCTACATTCACACAGACTTACTGGACATTATGCTACTAGAAAGCAATAGAAACTAGAAAGCCGTTATGCGTGTTACTCCACTACGATAATAGTGGCGGGGGATGGGAATTTCGTATATAATATCGTGATATTGATTTTTTTCCCAATATTGAGCAGCCCTAAGCCAGACTCCTACAAAGTTGTGCGAGTGACAAATCGTGGAAAAATCTGGCAAAAAGTCGCACAGTGTAAGCCCAGCTTAAGAATCACGGTGGACTGTACAGTACAGTATTCAATTCAATTCAATCCAATTCAAGCTGTAATTATTTTTGTTAGCACTTTTCACCGCAGTGTCACGGTAAAGCAGTTATTGTGACACCTCTACTCTGTAACACAGAAGGTGCATGAACTGATTACATATTGGAAGTCACTGGTTTGAGGATAGCTGTAGAGGCATCATAATTAACCATTTGGCACCATGTTTCACCTGTTTTCATTTCATACTGCCACCGCGTGCTGTAATGTCTACGGGCTAAACGATTCTCGAGGTCGGGAGTATGGGGCACCACAAAAGAGACTTGAGAGAAGAGGGATCACAGACGTCATCACAGTGTAGTATGACTTGGCTGCGAGGTCCCAAGAGATCGTTCTTATGTCTACTTTCTTTGGCGCCACTGAGAGCTCGGGCAGTATCTGAGCGGACAGTGATGGCCAGAGAGCAAGGGGAACCGGAGAGGAGCGAGGGCAGAGCTCCAGACGAATCGATGGAACGATGGGGATCGGGCCAGACGGTGGGTGCAATCGAAAAAGCAAGTTTCTGCCTGGGAACAGGTGAGTGGAGAACAAATGGTGTGTGGTTAATTAAAGGGCGTGCCAAACTTTTGAATGTGCTGTAATGGATTGATCAAACCTATTTTCCGATCCACCTTGCATTCCCCCTAGATCACACATATGCTGTACCTCAGAATTAATGATAACCAATGGTGTGATTGTCGAATTTGTGAGTTGTGTGTGTGCAAAAATATGTAATTATTTGGACTACACAAGAGAAGTCGCAAGTCTGATGTGCAGCCACTTCAGCCGCGGTGCTGAGGGCTGGCTGCGCATCTTCAGCCGGGGACATCCCTATGCTCCCCGGGTCCTATGTTCCCCGCGACAGGGGAACTTAGGACCCTTTTTTCAAAAAAGGGTTCTATGTTCCCCGCTGCTTCCAAGTAGACTGCTGCCGCATGACAAAGCGCAGGTTGTTGTTGCACCTCTGACAGGTTAGGTTTAGGGATAGTTTTGGCCAGGGCACAAATTTACATCTCAGAAACATTGCATTACGTTCAGGTTAGGTTTAGGGATGGTTTTGGGAAGGGCACAATTTGAAAACTCGGAAACACACAATGCTGGGAACTTAGGACCCTTTTTTCAAAAAAGGGTCCTAAGTTCTAGCCTGGGCGAAAAACCGACTGTTGACTCCGTCAATCAGTCTGGCAAAAGCCATGAGGAATCCGTCTCCGTGGAGGGTGGTAGATGGTCTTAATCTATCATTTAAATTAATTGGAGTTCCAAACTCAGATTAAAACCCATACTGTGCTTTATTAGCATGCCTGTTACGATATAGCGTCGCAAAAGCGAACAAATAACAAAACGAAAGTGTGAATATAGTTACCTTAACCAATCAGTAGCGGAGTTCGCGGATGAATTCCGTGTCATAACTCAACTGTTTGCTGATTGGCTAAACACTGAGAGAACCGAGCTCGAGGCTTTTGCCAGACGATGTACGGAGCCAAAATCTTTGAGTGGAGTACATAGGATGGCGTTGTGAGGCTACCTAAGTTCCCCTGTCCCATATAGAGGTGCTTAACTCGAATCTTTGAGGCGTCCGGATGGATTGGATCATTCCAAGGAGGGTATCCGGATTAGACAGATCACTCGGATCACTCATTTAAAATGAATAAAAATAAATAATAATAATTTCTGCCGTTAAGTGGCTATGCGCCTCGCCTTTGTTGTCCCATTTATCAATTCACGTTGATAAATCAAAGAGTAAGACAGTTTGATCAACAAAACTCACTTTATGAATCGTCACAGTTCCTAAACTCATGCTGCGATCCGACCCACCTGGGTCTCCTCACTAAACATGCGACCACGACTCGAAGAGCCTTTGGCAGCAGTGAAACGGCATGTTCCTGATTTTGCAATAAATAATGTGTGTGTTTGTATTTAAGAAGACTAAAAGTCAAATATTTGGGAGCAGAAGTCTAGTTGAGCAGGGATAGACAGGAGGCGAGCAGCAGATGACCACTCGCTTCCGCTGCCGAGTTGCCTTGCGACTCGCACACTCGTGGCAAAAACGAAACTTAAGCAATTGATCCGATCCGTAGGGGATTCACTGCTAACAACAACTCAAGCCGGGCATACACTGTGCGATATTTTCACTCGTGGGTCTTAAGCTTCTGCTCACACTGCACGATGGAATTTCACTGTTTAAAAGTTCTCAGCTCACGACTCACGTCCTCACACTACACGAGCCGACAGTCGGATGCGAGCAAAATGCTTCCACCGTACGACGCGACAGGCATGTTTCCCCGGTCCGCAGAGGAGGGAACATGCGCACCTGAGGTGGAAATGAAGTCGCGCTCAACAGCGAATCGCACGGCCCTATTAGTTTGTGCATGTGAAGTGTCAAATCGGGTCGTAGCACTGCTTTAACTGTGCAATTTACGCACGAGCCACGACCGGAATTTCAAAACGTTTTGATTTTCTTGCGACCCTGCGATTGCACGATCGAGAGGCGAAATCGCTTGTCGTTAACCCATGTACACTGCACGATGCGAGACTCACGATTGACCTGCGATTGAGCAAGGAATCGGCCCGACTCAAAAAGTCGTGCGAGTGCCAAATCAGGGCAAAAGTCGCACAGTGTAAGCCCAGCTTCAGTCAGGATTCATCTCACCGAGTCGTCGAGGGCGCCGCTGCTGACTCGGACGAGAGGAGTGACAGCAGTGGCTTTAAAGTCTGTACACTGTAACGCAGTGGGTGATAGTAGAGTCACGAGAGTAGCCTACAGACTGAGATGTAAAAGCGTTGGCAGAGCACTGTTAACATTTAGAAATGTAGACCTCAACAGAGTCAGAAGCACACACATAGGGAGTGGGGATCCGCGACTCAATTGGCCACAACAGGCTGGACGGATCAAACAGGCTCGATGAACGACGAGGCAGGAGTTGGTTTCGTTTTACTCAGTGAGTGTTCGTGACTGAACACAGCATACTAGAGATATATAACAGACTAGAATGGCTGTTGTAGTGAACTAAAGAGGATATATTCCGGTTTCACAATTTCTCACGCTGTAACTGCCATTTTATTGACATATTAATGAAATGCCGTCTGACCCGCCTTTGGCGGATCAATGCATGACAGCCATCCGGTCTGTCCGGAGGAGGTCTTGATCCGGCTCTCCAAACGGATCATCCGGGTTTTAATCAGCTCTAGTCCCATACAAAGACAGGGGAACATAGGACCCGGGGAACATACTGGAGGTACGAACCACGATTTTTAACAAAACTCAATTACCTCAGGTTTCATAATTGTGGGTTTGCTTTTCTACTGCATTATAAGCATTATTATGTGCATATATTATGTTTTGCAGTACCTCTCTCCTTTCTGTATGAAAAAATATAGATGATCATTTTTCGGCATCAGTTCACAGTAGGCTACTTATCAAAATGTTTGTCTTTGTTGGATTTGATTTGGGGTTTGGGTTATTCTTTCATAGATTTGCTTTTATTGTAATTTGATTTCATTTTTCAGTTACCACAAATACAATGCCTAGTTGACATCTGACTGGTGTGATTCTAATTTTGTTTGAAGAGAACTGATAATGTGATTAGACTTAAGACTTCTCTAGAGTTCACAGAGAGTTCTCTACATTAATGAAGTAAGATTCTCTGCTTTTGCCCATTTATAAATCAAATCCCATGTGTATCTGCTATACGGTAATGACAGCACAGGCCCAGCACAATCCAAGGCCTTGGCAGAGAAGCACTAACCGCTTACTATATTTAGTTCTGAAGTGATTAAGACTATGTCTTTGCTTTTTTGCTAGATTTGCTATTTTAACTGGCTACCTTAAAATTGACACTTTACTTCCCTCTGTATTAATCAATTATACTCTACTTGTATTGCCTTTATAGTTAATTTCAACATTTTTATATTACGTGCCTCTTCTGGACACGTGTTGCAACACTGCCATGAGCCTGATCAGCCAGGACAATAAGTAGAAAGAAGATGGCAAGTAAAATGAATTAACATGGTGAATTTAGAGAGAGCCATGTCATTTAGTTAATGTAAGTAAGTCATGTTGTTAATACGCAACGATTCACGTGGTATCACACATTCACATGGATATGTGTACAAGAACATGGCCAAGTCAGAAAAACCAGTATTAGGTGTCAGTGACCGGGAAAAAGGTATCAGTCTTCTGTATGCCAGCATAACAAGAATGAAATACAATCCATGATGGGTGATTATTTTATCTTTCCTCTTTCTCAAACCAACCGTCATCACCTTGTTTGCTTATTCTCTCTTCCACCTGGCTTCTGTCCGACACACCCATCTGGTGACGATTTAACTGATAACATCAGGTCTACTGGTTTTTTTGGCAATGACAAACACTGCCATGTGAAGGTGTTATATCAATAACATGAATATGATATCTTCATTGTTCTTCCTTAGTGCAATGCCATTATGTTGGGATGAAAAGAAATATGCATCATAAGGCCTGTTTCAACCTGTTTCTACCCAGCTCAACATGGCACGATCGGCTGCTGTTTATTGGGTTTTGATTAGCAAGCATGGCACAGCTCAAAAAACAGCCATTGTTCTTTTGGCCGGCTGAACCGGGCTGAGCTGGTACTGTCGATGCCCATTCCCCAGAATGGCATGCGTCAGCATAAAAGTTTGTGTAGTGTCTTTACAAGATTCTTGATGGTTGAGACTGAGAGATCGCCCTAGTCTCATACCCTCTGGTACCTTGATCCACCACTGAGGGACAATGGTGGCGAACAGTTTGGACTGGGGTCACTTTGGCCAAATCCCATTTCCAATTTCAACCCCTTCCCCTTGCCCCTCATCTCTTCAAACGAAGCAGTAAGGGGTAGGACTTGAAATGTAACCCCTACAAATTGAGACAGCCCTTCACGGAATGACACCCAGAGCATACAAAAAAGTTTTTCTATGGCAACGATATTGCTTGTAATTACTCAAGCAACAGTTTGAAAAAGGACAACGGTGTTGCAAGATCCTCACAATTCCTTCACGACTTCCATGCATTAGGTGTTCATAGCAATTTCCTTCATGTGTGTTTCATGGAGGAAATTACCATTACGTATTGGGACAATGTTAAACTTAGTACAATGCAACAATTATTACAACTGCACAGCCGTAAATTACGACGAAAATCACTTAATTTGTGTGTTTTGTAGGTTTTGTCGTGTCTTTTTAAATGCATTTGCAATGCATTCAGGGAAATCGGTCTTACCCCTCCATTTGAAATGTGCCTTCGGAAAAGAGAGCCTTTCCCCTTACCCCTTCCCCTCTGACTAAACATGAATTGGGACAGCACTACCCCTACACATGAACACGTAAAATGGAGGGGAAGGGGAAAGACGTAGGGCTAAGGGGTGAAATGGGATTCAGCCTTTGTGTGAGCAGGAGGCAAGTCAGGTTGTTATATAAAGTAGCCGTTATATCAATATACTGTAATGATGCTGTTACAGTTGGAATAGTCCTGTGCAGTGAATATTCTTCACCAACATAAAAGCATAGAAGCACTGCAGATTAAAATATATACACTGTATATAAAAATATATCCATCATTATAAGCAAGCATCTGAGGAGATGCTGCAAAACCCGGAGAACAGAGTAGACTTGGACAGACAAGTTTAGAAATATGGTGATCACTCTTACATTGAAGCACCATAACGGCCACCAAAAAAATTTGGAAAATGTGTCTGAACTTTAATTATATATTTTTCTTTTGCATCACTTGGCGATGTGAAATCAGAGTTATTATATTATTACCTCTTGTGGTGAAGGGTAGCCCAATATTGACCATACTGTATCAGTTGTGTCCAGAGATATATACATTAGAAGTAAAAGGACTATTACGGGTTTAATTACAATCCAAGTAGTATAATACCATGCAACCTTGCAACCATGTAAGTACTAATTGTGTAATTGCATCTGTAAAAGTAATTCTACCTCTACTTTAAACATCTCTAGTTGTGTCATCATTTGCATTGTAGTTCTTGAAAGATTCTGTTCTATACAGTAAGAATGATAGCAATATTCTACTTCTCTCTATTTTTTTAATGACATGTTACTGTTTTTTGGGGGGGTTGCTTGGATGCTTTGGTTGTCTCCCTGTCCAAACTCATTCCACATTTCAAGTTCACAACATAAAACAGCAAATAATCGTGTTTCTCACATTCCCAAACACCAATCCTCAAGCTGCCATGCGAACACAAAAAAGACAGACATTCCAACACACAAACAAACAAGGGCTCAGACACAAGGGCACAAATACACAGAGGACACCTTAGACACTTGATGGGGATCACAGATAACACTAGTCTGCCACAGCCAGAGTCATTTTACCGTCATTTATGGGTGTATCCAACGCATGTACACATACACAAACATGCACACAGACACACACAGACACACACGCACACACACACACACACACACAGACACACACACAGACAAGGCCGCTGACAGCTTTGGGCAGGCCAAAGATAAAATTATTTGAAAGCCCATACATACAATGTTATGAGGACACTGTTCTGGGCCCCCTTTGTAATTGGGCCCCGGACATCACCCCCGACGGCTTTTCAGCACACACACACACACACACACACACACACACACACACACACACACACACACACACACACACACACACACACACACACTTCTCAGCCGTCCCACTTTTCCCTCTCCCCATGCCTTGCTTTCATCCCCCTCTCCATCCTCCAGTCCTCTCTCTACCCCACTGGTATTTCAATAGTTAATTGCAGTCTACTGAACATACACAAGGGCCCTTTTGTTTAACTGAGATGAAAATATGTTTTTGCAGATAAGAGACCAAGGGGCTTAAATCAAGCCAGCAGTCAAATAGGCTTTAAAAAGCATTTGTAACACAGCTAGCCGAAAATAGTCCAATGGCCTTTCAGATGAAAGCAATCCTGGCTTACTTGAAGGTAAAGTGGTAGGGATTACGGTCTTGATGGCGTGTTAATTAATGACTGTGTGTATGATAACATATAAGGGGGAGTAAATAGTACTCACTTAAGTGTGTGTGTGTGTGTGTGTGTGTGTGTGTGTGTGTTTTCTGATCTTTGACCCGAAATCCTGTTGTTGTTCAACGTCTCGCCATGAGCAAGGAAGTCTCTGCCGATGAAGAGGCAGACAAAACAGCACAGCAACACACAGGGCTGGACTTGCCATCTGGCATAGCGGGCATTTCCCGGTGGGCCCCTATTTTCAGATTTTTTTTCTCTTTTTTTACATGCATTTCTTAAAATAGGGGCCCACAATGGTGCGGGGCCCACCGGTGAGTCAGTTCTGCACCGTTAATTATGAGGGGCCCCTTTCATCCAAAAGTGCCCGGGTCCTATTTCTCCCCCAGTCCATTCCTGGCAACACAGTCTGGAGATCACAAAAGCCTTTTATAGTGAAGTCTAATGAGTCAGTCCCAGGGCTTCAACGCATGACGATACTATCTGTGGCCATCGTTTTCATTCAGTCTTACACAACTCCTTTTTTATTACAAAACAAATACTTTCAGCTCATCTCAGTTAGTCTTAACATTTGAGCAGCAGAAAGTTTTTTTTCTGTCGACAAAGGCGTCTAAGCCTACAGTATGAATCATTTATGGCTGAGAGTGGTGGAGGAACAATACCAACATGAAGAGAGGAGAGACTGAGGAAAGAAAAGAAAGAAAGAAAAAATGAAGAAAGAAAGAAAGAAAGAAAGAAAGAAAGAAAGAAAGAAAGAAAGAAAGAAAGAGACAGACAGACAGACATAAAGAAAGAGGCCAATGCTGATAAATTCTCTCTCCTGCATTATCTCTGTCTTTCTCCTGCATTATCTCTCTATTTACTCTCTCCTTCTTTATCTGTCTTTCTCTCTTTCTCTCTCTCTCTCTCTCTCTCTCTCTATCTCTATCTCTCTCTCTCTCTCTCTCTCTCTCTCTCTCTCTCTCTCTCTCTCTCTCTCTATCTCTCTCTCCTTCTCTGTTCCCTCCCTCCATCAAGGCTTGTTCCAGAGTTTATCCCAGTGTGTCCCAGGAAATTGCTTCATTCTCGGAGGGCGACCACATCTTTGTTTGGAGCCGTCGCTCTTGCAGAGCCGAGACCACAAACACACACACACACACACACACACACACACACACACACACACACACACACACACACACACACACACACAAGCAACCACAAACACACGCACACAAGGCCACAGGGGGAGAAACAGACAGGACAACAAGGCACTTAGACAAACATAATGGGACAGGTAGAATGACTGTTTACCGAAAGCCCCCACACAAGCAAACACACATCAGAAGACACATACACACATGCACTGGCGCACACTCACATCACACCACCCTAACCCTCCTCACTTTAATATCTTTGTGGGGCTCTCCCACTGACTTCCATTCATATTAGCCCTAACAATAGGTAAACAATGTTGAACTGTACCCACACCAAAACAATCCCTAACCTTAACCTGTCAGTGAGGAAATGTTTTTACAATTTTACTTTCAGCAGTAACAACAAAACTACCAAGAAGCGCACTGATAGATTCTGGACATCAAATATGGGAACCACAAAGTAAAAATAAGTGGATTTAACTACCTTATTTGGTCCCCATAATGGTTATTAGGTGTGTGGTTATTAGGTGCATGCACACACTCACACACACTCACAGACAGACAAACAAACAAACAAACACACACACACGCACACACACACAGTCTTTCATTCCTGTACATATGGGGCTCTCCCATTGACTCCCATTATAAGGGCCAAAACATACCAAGGCGGAACGGAACGGTGGCGGGGCGAACGCAGTCTTTCTGCTTAGTTTCGGCCGGTGTGTCGGCGTGCGCGGCCAGTCCTGTTAAAAAAAAAAAACACAGCTTAAGCTAGTGTGCTACTTTGCCATTTATTTGAATGAGACACCGCCGGTCGCCGGCGTGAAAAATACGCTCGAGTTCTATTTTCCAAATGCAGCGCGGCGCGGAGCCGGCTCCCGCGCTGCTGACGCCCGACTACCGCCGGTTGGTGTGTAAGGACAGATATGTTTCAATGTATTTTCACCGACGCCAGTAAAAAACGCGGCCGTTCCGTGACGCTTTACTGCCCTGGTGTGTAAGACCCCTAATAAAACTAGTGCTGCACTTTGCCCAAGCAATATTTTTGAACCTGTAAGTTGTCCAGTTAGATTGTGTCTGCATTTTGCAAACATCACCATATGTCTATTATGTGCCGTAATGGAGAAAAATATGTGTGCACATGTACAGTACAAATACACACCAGAGGCGATTCCTTTATGAGTACAAGGGAGGCGGAGCCTCCTGTACGAAATCACAGTGAACAGTGTTATATTTGAGCAATGCTTTATCCAAATTTATAACATTGCTATTTCATATCCAGCTCCATAGGACTAGATGATTCTGCTCAACTTGATAAACCCAGGCAGATAATAAGATTCTGCGGTTCATCTAACGTCTGCTTGAAGTTTTTCCCCCCCTCATGACAACGGGAGTGAGTGGAGTCTCACTGGACTTCAATGGCATGTGTGATTATGTGCTTAGTCAATGGCAAAATGCTAATCGCTCATTGGTTATTACCAGGGCTCTAAATTAACACACGCCAACACGCCAAACACGGGTGAAAATTAATTTTGGCTAGTAGACAAAAATACCTACCCGCCAATTTGGCTAGTAGCGCCCGAGTACAGTAACTTATGAACGGTAAACCGCTGCTCTGACGAACGTTATACGGCGAGATTTCCTACATTACCCATGGGCACTAGCGTCACGAGGTAGACTCCCACCGTGGGCTTTCCAGTGCATCGAGCGTCGACTCCATGCTGTTGCGCGCGCCAGGATTGAACACATTTCAGACGACCAGCCTTCTGTCAGCTAAGCTGCGCTCACACTATTCTGACAGGCAGCTCTCCTCCTATGCTCTCGTCGCTTTCGCTACAACCTTTTTAACGTCACTACTGTTATTATTACTATATGAACCTTGCTGTAACAGGCTGCATTTTTTAAGCAGCGAGACCCTGACCGTTTCAATAACAGGACTTACGCAGATTATGCATAGCGCTACTTCTGTTTTCTGCGAGTGATGAGAATGTGGCGGGGGTTAGAGCAAGGTTCTGTGTTTGGTGAATGCTAGTAGTAATTGTAAATAGTGACGTTAAAAATGAGTGGTTGTGGAACGAAATAGCGACCAGGGCAGAGGAGGAGAGCCGACTGTCAGAGTAGTGTGACCGTAGCTGTCAGTTCAGTTGTCTTCTGAAATGTTCAGAGTCCTGGCGCAACTAAGTTGGAAAGCCCACGCCATCGAAAAGAAAAAAAAGCAACCAACGACGAAGCTGTGGAAGTAACAAAGGAAGCGAAGATTCCCGAGATATTATTTACTTAAGCTAGGCTTCTTGTCATTTTGCTGCGCATGGTAGAGAAGAGCTCCTCCTCTCTCCTCTCCTTCCTTGGGGTGTGCGTATGTGAGGTTTTGTAGTGTTTGGCTGTGTGCTTGGTCACTGTAGGCCTATGTTAAAGGTCTGTTATGTGAGTGGCTTGTGTGATGTGATTCAGCTGCTTTCAGAGGAATTGAACAAAAACTAATCAAATTAATTAGGCCTAAGTAATGAAAGTAAAAAATAAAGCAGAAGTTAAAAAATAATGAAAAAATATATAGCCTATAATATGCTTATTATGTAGGCATATAGTAGCCTATGCAGGCCTATAGTGTATCTGTGTTGTAGAAACAGTTGGACAAAATGACCATTTAATTAGAAAAAAAAAAACTAGCCTAATGCATAGTTTATTTTGGCGAGATTAAAAAAATGGCTAGTTGAACTTCTGTTTGGCTGGTAAGAAAAAATGTCCACTAGCCAAATTGGCTGGTGGTGGAAAAAGTTAATTTAGAGCCCTGGTTATTACCCAGATATTTTTTTGATTTGGAGGACTGAGCCTCAGTGGGAGTGAAGGGAGATGGGCGTGAGAGCGATCGGGACAGGAGACTGGAGCTCCGACTTGTGATTGGGTGGGGGTAGCTTACAAGAAAGCTAGAGAGCTATGCAAAATGCCAAGCATTGTGGATTAAATTCTGGTGAATTCCAGCAGTCCTTATGAGGAGAAAATTAATATCAAGGAGCAGAGCAGAGCACTGCCTAATATTGGCTTGGTGAAAAAGGAAGGGAAGAACAACCGTTTCTTTTGAGCTTTTGTGGTGTCTGATCAACTGGTTAACTGTAAAGTCCCGTGAGTGACGAGTCCTTACCTACTGTGTTGGCAATGTCTAGTAAATAATTCAAGATTTGGCACCCCCTAGTGGTAAGCTGTGGACCCAGTAATGAACAAAGACAACCCAGACAAACTCATTCACATCATTATGTAGCGGAGGTAACCTAATGATAATAAAACATATATTTTTTTTTAAATAACATTTCCCTATGAATACAAGGGGGATAATGATTAATTGAATTAGATAATGTGATAGTAGCACCAGCTCTCTTTTAGAATCCCCACCACAGGTCAGTTCCCGTGTTTATTCCAGAACAGACTGCTGCAAGATTTCTCACAAAGAGCTACACTCAAATAATTAAGAACAATATTTGTAGTAAAAAAAAACACCAGCATTCCAACAAATTTGTTTCAACAAGAGTCCTTTAGTGTGGGGTCATTGATCTGGACCAATTGAAGATGTGTGTCAAAATTGCAACCCCCCCCCCCCCCCCCCCTTCTAGACATATCGTACTTCACCAGCATCCCCTGTTTGACAGACTGCCAGCCGCCACTGATACACACACACACTTGTTGCAATGACACGCACGCATGCATGCACGCACCCCAACATACCCACACACATGTGCGCACACACAGGGACAGACACACACACACACACACACACACACACACACACACACACACACACACACACACACACACACACACACACAAAAATACAGACACTTTTACATACATAGTGCCTATTTTTAGAGTGCCCAGGTTTTTTCATTGTTCGTTGTAAACTCCACTGACTCACTGAACAGCTCAGCCAATCCCTCCCCCACCAACACACATGCACGCGCACACACACACACACACACACAGCACACAGCACACAGCAAACTTTCTCACACATGCACACACATGCAAGCGTACATTCAGAGCCCCTTCCCCTGCCCACACAAAAGCCACATCCTGTTTGCAGGGCATAATCTCTAAACAATAAAAGCTGAATTTTCCATGGAAGTGTGCTCAGTGTTTGTTGATGTACGTATACCATGTAGCTTACGTGTGTGTGTGTGTGTGTGTGTGTGTGTGTGTGTGTGTGTGTGTGTGTGTGTGTGTGTGGTGTAGGTGCGTGCATTATCAATAAAGTTACTCTATGTGTGCATGCGCTTGTTTGTATGTGTACTGTATGTGTCTATGTATATACAGTCTGGGTGTATCTCTGTATGCATCGCTCTATGTCACCCTCGATTACATCTATATTGCCTATGGCCTTCCGAGAGGGTGGCCGCGGTGGAGGAGGAATCAGGGATGGTAGTGTATGCTCGTCTGCAACACACACACACGCGCACACACGCAATAACACACACACATTTACATAATGGGCGCACGCGCGCACACACACACACACACACACACACACACACACACACACACACACACACACACACACACCCTTGTCTGTGCACTAGGCCGGTGGGCCTCCTGATAAGATCGAGAGCAATAAAAGAGCGTGTTTTGCGCCATAGCCCCTCTCTGCTCTGCTCTGCTCTGCGTCACTCTGCTCAAAGGCCTGCAAAGCCAAAGGGTGAGAAGAACTCCACAGGCTTACTTACTTACAAGAGGGGCGTCCAAGCACTGATATGGCACAGCTGTGCTGTCCATTTGTGAGTGGGCATGCGCACCGATGAGTGTGTGTGTGTTTGTGTGTGTGTGTGTGTGCGAGTGTGTGTCTGTGTGTGTCTATGTGTGTGTGTGTGTGTGTGCGCGCACCGGTGTGCATGTGCATTCATGTGTGTGTGTGAGCACGTGTGTGTGTGTGCTTATGCATGTGTGTGTGTTGGTGTGCTTGTGTTTGATTGTGTGTGTGTGTGTGTGTGTGAGTTTCTGTGTGTGTGTGTGTGTGCATTGTGCAATAATGAGTGCACACTTCTGTTTGTGTATGTAAGAATGTAAGAGGGAGGGCATACCTTTCCAGATAGAGGTGTGTGTGTATGTGCGTGCGTGCATGCGTGTATTTAAACGTGTGTCTGTGTGTGTATGTGACAATCTATATGTCTATGTGTGTGCCTGTATGGCTGTGTGTGTGTGCGCGCGTGTGTGTGTTTGTGTATATATATGTGTCCCTCTACGACTGTGTGTTCGTGTGTGTGTGTGTGTGTGTGTGTGTGTGTGTGTGTGTGTGTGTGTGTGTGTGTGTGTGTGTGTGTGTGTGTGTGTGTGTGTGTGTGTGTGCGCATGTGTGTCCATGTGCTCACTTCCTTTGAGGTTGAAAGTGTGATAAGGTCCAGACCCCTCACCCTCATGGCCCCCGCAGCCTCTCCATGCACTCTGGATTACCCAGAATTCCCTCATGGGGGTCCTGAGTCATGGGGAAGACAATGGAGCGAGAGAGAGAGAGAGAGAGAGAGAGAGAGAGAGAGAGAGCAAGCGATGAGGAGAAAGACGGAAAGAGATAAAGAAAAAAAGAGTGAAGAGGGAAAGAGGAAGATGTAAAAATGTAAATGTAAAAATGCAAGAGAGAATTTGTCAGCATGGGGGGGGGAGACACAGACAGAGACAGGAGAAGAGAAGGATGCAGGGAGAGGAGGAGAAATACATAGAGAGAGAGAGAGAGGGAAAGAGAAGGACACAGGGAGAGGGAGTTTATGAAGACAGATTTACTGGGCACAGATGGGAAGGAGACGGGGAAAGGACAGGAGGATGAAGGGGAGATGTGTGAGCGGCAAGTTCAGCGGGTCAGGCCAGGCGTAACGACACCTGTGGGGGAAGGCCATATCACTCTCTCAGATCCCCGCACACGCACACACACACACACACACACACATGCACACACACACACACACACATGCACACACACACACACACACACATGCACACACACACACACACACACACACACACACACACACACTCATGCACACACACACTCATACACACACACACACCCTCATACACACACACATACAGTGAGGAGAATAAGTATTTGATCCATTGCTGATTTTGTTGGTTTGCCCACTAATAAAGACATGATCATTCTATAATATTAATGATAAAATGTATTCTAATATGGAGAGACAGAATATCAAAAAGAAAATCCAGAAAATAACTTTGAAGAATATATTTTAATTGATTTGTATTCTATTGAGGAAAATAAGTATTTGACCCCTCTAGTCAAAGAAGACAAAATACTTGGTGGCAAAGCCCTTGTTTTCTCATTCAGAGGTCAGATGTTTCTTTCAGTTAATGACAATGTTTGTGGATATATTAGAAATGATTTTTTTTCACTTTTCTTTGCAGATCATCTCTAAATCATTTAAGTTGTATGACTGTAGCTTGGCAAATGGGATCTGTTGTCCCCTTCACAGGATTATTATAGGATTAATGTTTGGAAACTGTCTAGGCCACTTCATGACCTTAATGTGCTTCTGCTTGAGCTATTCTTTTGTTGCTTGGGCTCTATGTTATGGATTATTATCATATTGGGAGGCCAATCCATGACCCACCTTCAGTCTAGTGGTGGTGGGAAAAAGGTTGGCATGCAGCATTGTACGTTTACATGTCTCCCTTCATCCATTCCTTGACGATGTGACGCTGTCCTGTGTCTTGGCCAGACAAACAACCTCAAAACATAATGTTACCACTTTCATGTATGATGTTGGAGAAGGTGTTGTTCTTGGGATCATAGGCAGCATTTCTCTTCCTCCAAACAGATCGAGTTGTGTTAATGCCAAACAGTTTGATTTTGGTGTTATCTGATTCCAGCACCTCCCAATCATATCCTAATCCAGTTTGATGTTCATTGGCAAACTTCAGGTGAGCCTGAACAGGTTCCTTCTGAAGCAGGGGTACCATACATGCACTGCAGGATTTTAATCCGTTGTGGTATTAAGTGTTTCCAATAGTTTTCTTAGTGATTGAGGTCCCAGCTGCCTTGAGATCATTTCCTAGCTCCTCCCATACAGTTTTAAGGTGCTTTATCTCTTTTTTTCCTGGTTATTAAATTCCCACAAGGTCAAATCTTGTATGGAACCACAGACAGGCCTAAGATTGATGATTGATGATCATTTTGTATGTCCTAAAATTGGGAAGAAATGCACCAACAGCTTGCTCCTTAATATCTAGGAGCCCATTTCAGCCTTGTTGAGTTCTAAAATCTTGTCCCTGACATCCTTTGACAGCTTTTTGGTCTGTCCCATGTTGGCGAGTTTAGTTTGATTGATTGACTGATTCTATGGACTGATTCTGCAGATTCAATGTGTCTTTTGTGCAGGTTACTATTAACAGATGTGTTCAATTCAGATAACAAGTTGATTGGAAGTGCCATTTGATCTGCGGGATAAAAACTCTTAATGGTTGGCAGGGGATCAAATACTTATTTCCCTCAATGAAATATAAATCAATTAATATATATTCTTTAGAGTTAATTTCTGGATTTTCTTTTTGATATTCTGTCTCATCATATTATAATACATATTATCATTAACATGAAAGACTGGTCATGTCTTTATTAGTGGGCAAACCAACAAAATCAGCAAGGGATCAAATACTTATTCTCCTCACTGTATTACCACCACCGTACCAATTCACAAACACACAAGTGCACACACACACATGCATGCATACATGCACGCGCGCGCGCACACACACACACACACACACACAAGCGCGCTTACACACTCTCATAGCCGTTCACAAACACACTCCTACGCACACACGCTTGCACACACGGATGGAAAAACATGTGCACGCACACACACTCCCACGCCCGGACCGATTGTAAAAAACATAAATGTTCTCACTGCCCTGTGGGACTCTCAGAGGTAGCTCCATCCATCGCTGAAAACACTGTTGTCAGCAGAGTGATTTCATTATGTGGAGTTCACATTGCTGTCAAATACAATATTGAAAACGGGCAATATGTTTCTTGTCGTTTATACTGTGAATATTATTAAAGAGCTGTCTTTGTCTTCATACCATTAGTCTTTGCATTAACATGACAAGAGATACAGCATATATTTATTTGATTTTATTTTATTTAAAACCAATTGGGAAACTCCAACTAACAT
>NC_085880.1:24310281-24312781 GCF_034702125.1 Engraulis encrasicolus
CACACACACACACACACACACACACACACACAAACAACCCTCGCTAAAGTGTGTGCATTTGGGTGAGTGTATAAAGTTACTTTTGTAAGTATTTGTTGGCATTGAAGGCCCACATCCTTCTTCCAAAGCTGAACACACTCGTTCGGGGCAGTCATCAATCTTATTGTGATCATCTTCGATGGGTATCTCAGGATAGGTAAGCTGATTGCTGTAAGGGTGTTTGCTTGGGTCTTTGGATCAGAAGGGTTGCAGGTTCGAATTCCACCCTGACCAGTTTGGAAGAGGTTGTACCCCTGCACCTTCATCCATAGCTGAAATGCCCTTCAACAAAACAGCTAACCACACATTGGTCCAGGGATTGCAAACCAATACCGTGTAATAACTAAGTCACTTAAGATCATCAGTGTAATGTAACACTGGCTCTGTAACACTACTACAGTGGTTCTCAACCTATTTTGAACAAGGGAAGAACAAGGGACTAACGTTTCGATGGCAAGCCATCTTCATCAGAGTCCATGAGTACTGAAGAGAGAGGAACCCAGTTATCTGGTATCCCCTGATTTGACAGGTGCAGGCCTATGCGGTGTGGCAATAGGCGATTGGTCCTTCTCATCGGTTATTCATTGAGTCCACACCCAGGGAAAACTATTTACAAGGAAAAAAACATTACACAAGTGAAAGTGCATATAAATACAGAATAGAAAATACAAGAAAATATCTGTACATGGAATGCCTTGGAATCCCTTAACCTCGTCAGAATTTTGCCAACGTCCCCTTAGTATTAATAAATAAGATGGTCTAATTGCCCCCAATGGCAACTGAGCACCCCTCCTCTCATCTGTATCCTTCTCAACGTCCACCTATGCCTCCCTGGAGGGGTTGTAGATCCCCCTTTGAGAAACACTGCTCTACTAGTACCTGTCTTTGGCACAGTAGCCAACAGGTCTAACTGCCACCCTGGTGTGTGGCGCCCAATCTCGTACTCAAACAGACAGCAAAAAAGAAAACTGCCTTTGGTGTCAAACTGTTCAGTTGACTGAGACTTTTTCAGTTGCTCAGACAGAAGGGAACTGGTTCCATGCAGTCCGTTTTTTTTTTTTTTGCCAAACAGAAAAGCCTGTTTGAGTTTCCGTGGAGTCGAACAGTTCATGTCAGAGTCGGTCAATCCGTTTGACTGCAGCTGGATGTGAGCCCAGTGTGATTTCCTGCCATCTTTTGCGGGGTTCATGTTACACAGCAAATTCGACCTACTTACTTCCACACTTTTGAGAGTAGGATCAACACTGTAAGTGTTGCGCTCAGCTCTCTGAGTGTTGAATTAACACTGCAAACATTTACTGTGTACATTGATAGCTGACTCTAAATTCAGAGCACACACATGCACACACAAACCTCCACACCCACACATAGTGCATGCACGCAAAACCACACCCTGTAGCCTACATACAGCGCCTTCAAAAAGTCTACACACCCCCTCCTCAAATGTCAGCTTTTTGTGATGTAAAAAAATGACAGAAAGACAAATAAATTCACAGCTTTTTCCACCTTCAATCTAAACTATTGACCTGTACAATGCAATTGAGAAACAAGCATAAAGCTTTAAAGGGAAACAACAGAAAATAAAAAACTTCAATTAACATGGTTGCATAAATATACACACCCTTAAATTAATACTTAGTTGCAGCACCTTCTCTGGTGCTTCTCCAAAGGCTTCTCTGGGCTATTCCAAAACCTCAATCTTATTCTAGTGAAGCCATTCTTTTGTAGACTTAGGCGTGTGCTTGGAGAAATTGTTGTTCTGAAAGATTAGTTCCTCTACATCTTCACCTTTCTACCAGGGGGCCGGAGGTTTTGTGCCACTGCCACAGCCCCTGTGGAAATGTTCATAATTCCCTCCTCCCTAATGAGGACCCCAGTTACTGCTGAAGAAAAACAGCACAAAAGAACAATGCTGCCACCACCATACTTCATGTTAGGTATGGTGTTATTGCGGTGATGTTTTGCGCCAAACATACCCTTTTGAATTATGACCAAAAACTTCAATCTTGATGAGGTAAAGTTTGCAAAAAATACTTCTGTAATCTCCCAAATGCATGTGGGAAGATGTGTTATGGTCAGGTGAAACCGAGGTTGAACATTTTGGACATAATTCCAAAAGGTATTTTTGGCACAAAAAATTCTCAATTGCATTGTACAGGTCTATAGTTTAGATTGAAGGTGGAAAAGGCTATGAATTTATTTGTCTTTCTGTCATTTTTTTACATCACAAAAAACTGACATTTGAGGAGGGGTGTGTAGACTTTTTGAAGGCACTGTATCCACATAGATACACATGCATACATACGCTTTCATGCATACAAAATGCAATCAGTCACACACAGATAACAATACAGATTCAACTGACATATCCCATAGTGCAGACACACATGTACATGCACACGCACGCATGCAGGCACGCATGCACATGCATACACGCACGCACGCACGCACGCACGCACAC
>NC_085880.1:24317781-24320281 GCF_034702125.1 Engraulis encrasicolus
TTGGTGGAGAGAGCCATAAACGCCCATTTTTTAAAAAATATTTTTTTGTGAGAGCCATACCATTTTCGCCATTATTTCTAATGCTAATTGTCATGCACAGAAGGGAATAAAAGTAACGCTTGCATTGGGGACAAGAAGGGAGAGCTAACGAAAGAAGAACTAAAACTACTTGTAGATGTGCTGATGTGCATTTAAGAAGCCACGCGCATGCATTACCTTTAGTTTCTATCTTTTATGCATCGGAGTTGCCAATGAGCAATGAGAATGACGGAGGTGCTTCTATTCTAGCCATCAGACAGACACAGGGAAGGTGCATGAGGAGGGAGGAGGGAGGGAGAGAGAACTTCAAGACAGGATGCTCATCTTGGTCGCGCTGACATAGTTAACATTTTACAGTTGATATGTGGCTGACATGTCTATTTTTAGTAATTCGCGAAAATGCCCTACAAAGCGCGTCCCTTACCGACATGCGTCCCCAATACATGATTTAACCGCCAAATAGGCTACAGGGCGATTCCGTATTTCAAGGGACGAATGGCAACCCTACGTTTGCCTTCGCATTGTGGCACCAGTTATCTCGCAATCACACTAAACTGGGAAAGACTTACGTCAGTTGATTCAGCAAAAGTTCTTCCTGTAATCGAGGGAGAAGTACAGCGCTGCATTTATATCCCTCACTTGCGTTTCCTCCACTTGATTTGCCATCATAATGGCACGGTCGTGAACAGTTTCTTTGTTTTGGATACAACCGTTAGCCAGCTGAACTTTAGGTAAAGCATTACGGATGGAATGTTATCTCACACGACACGACCCAGCGCTGGCACGGCATTGTCCAATAAAAAAACGCGTTTTTCATATCTGTACAGTAGCCTTCGTCGAAGGCCTGTGCTTGGCTCAGCTGATCGGACCTGGGATGGATTAAATGCGCGATCATACTTTATATTTTGAATATTATCTTAACTTTTCGATTTCAGTAGGTCCATTTTTAATTTAGTGCCGTAACAAAATTATTCATGGCTTATTGAGTAAACAAATGACAGGTTTGTCCGAGAGCCACATGCAGTTCCCAAAAGAGCCACATGTGGCTCGCGAGCCATAGGTTCCCGACCCCTGCTCTAGACTATACTTTGAGCGACATCATATTTGGATACTAAACTGTTGATTTCTGCCTTGATTTTAATATCAAAGTAATAAAGTGTCCAACTAAAGACAAGTCTAAGGTAATTGATCGGGTTATACCACATTATATAGCCTACATTATATACGTGAGGGTAGGAATGAATGCTAGAGGATGCACATGGAGATGTCTCTGGTGTCTTCAATTAAGAAAAAACCCATTCGAGGAACAAAGATCCTTCACAGGGGTTTTGACGTGGGCATACACATGTACAGAACAGTCAACACACTCCCACACAAAGAGAAAACAGTGATATTTGCATAAACAGTTTTCATTTCAACATTTTACTGACCATATTTGCATGAACAGTTTTGGAACAACAAATAGCAGTTAAAATAGCATATCCTTATCAGCGAGACCAGCAATCAGTTATTCAGTTAAGTGGACGTTTCACACAAACACACACACACACACACACACACACACACACACACACACACACACACACACACACACACACACACACACACACACACACACACACACACACACACACGCACGCACACACTTACAGACGTACACACACTCAAACATAAACGCACACACACACACATGCACACACATACAGACGTACACACACACACACGCACACACGTATGTACGTGTTCAGGCACACACACACGCACACACGCACACATACACAAACATGTTGTTTCAATCTGGTACAACCGCCTTCTCAGAGGCAACAGTTGTATGTATGCCATGTCTTTTCCCCTGCAGGCCTGAGGCTATGAACACACCGTCAACACATAAGTCATTTTCATTAACGTCAAAGAAAAACAACTATTCAACTTTTCCCCTGGCAAAGCGAGACCACACTGATTGACAAAGCAATCATCTATCTGCCAAACAGCAATTTGGCATACAAAAATACACATGCACCGCACAAACATGCATAGCGTTGTTGATACTGTACGCTCCTACAATTTTGCTCTCTCTCTCTCTCTCTCTCTCTCTCTCTCTCTTTCATTCCCTCCTTCTGGATACCCCGTCTACTCCTCTCCGGTCTCAATCTCTCTCACAAACACACAGGCATGCACACAGGCACGCTCGCACACTTGCACGCACATGGCTGGCAGTGGCACACACACAAAGTCCCCACACCCTTCCCCAAGCATAGTGCGGCCTGCTCCCCAGTCTGTTAGTGCCTAGGGCCCTGTTCCACCGCAAGGCTGCCGAGTTTGCACTTTAGAAAAGGCCACGTTTCTGTCAAAACAGGTTCTGCTGTGTGTGTGTTCATGTGTGTGTGTTCATGTGTATGTGTGTGTCTATTTGACGCTCCGAGATGTTCCACTAATGCTGTTTAATCGTTTCCTTTTCTCA
>NC_085880.1:24350281-24352781 GCF_034702125.1 Engraulis encrasicolus
GTGACAGTAATCTGAGAGTGGTGAAAGTGGCCTAATTAGTAGGCCTACCTGCATTTAGCAAAATAAATAGCCCTCTCAAGTCAATGGCATCTTGCATAAACACTTTATTTTTGTGTGTGCACAGTATGAGCATGTGTTTTTTCTTCATTAGTTAGATTATCTAGGAAGTAAGCCACTGGTTGTTGAAAATGTGGTAAAAACAGCTTTTAAGTTGTTCAAATCCAAAATATAGAGGTGTATTATCATAGATGTAGGTCTTGGCTGTGCAGTGAATGCATTGGCCAAACTCCCCATGTTTAACATTTTTCATAAAATGGGCTCTTTCTTGTTTTGTCAACAGCGGCAGACAGAATTAGAAGTAAAAACACATGTTTACTGTATTAAAGTGAATTACTTTAACAATTCAACATAACTGTAGATACTTATTGTATGCATATTCTTAAAACATGTCAAAAACACGTAAAACATGTGTTTTTTGGTGAACTCCATCAGATGTCACCACCGTCAGGTTTTCTGACAAAAAAACCTCCAAATGCACCTCAGTGGTGGCTAGAGTATCATTTTGGATCACAATTATTACTAACATGCCTAGTAATGTTTCATTAACCAGCACAATTTAGTAAAATATGGAACAACATGATGAGCAGAACAAAATCTGACGGTGGTGATTATTAAATATTATGCATTGTTTGTTCACATTAGCCATTTCATTTTCGCTCTGTTTCTTGGGTGCTTCATACCTTTTCTGAAAAAAAATATATTTATTAACATTAATGTAATACAATACTATTGAAACCCCCGACGGTGTTGACAGTTTATGGTTGGGACAGTACCAGTGTCCAAACAAATTAACAAATTGAGGACAAAATAATAAACTTACAGGAGCTTCAGTGATGGTGAAGTAGGCAGTAGAGCTAATGGTTTGAAAAGGGGTCCTCAGTAATGAAAATTACCTTGTGCATACCTGATTTTATTGTCTTTTAGAAAAAATCTGACGGTGCTGACCAATATGGTGGACACATTTTGAGCAATTAGTAAATAATAGTAAATATTGTTTTACATCCACTATGTGCACATCTGTAGAACCACTTTAATATGGTCTTCCACATCATGGTGATAATTGTTCAATTCTGTTAGTGATTTTTGTATTTTAAGTCAATTGAAATGATGATGCCAGTCCTTGGGACAGGCGTTTTTACAGGGTGTGGACAGGTTTATAGCCATGAAAAGTAATAAAATTACACTTAAATATTTCAAACAACTGTGTATTCGTGTAAAAGACCCCTTGGCCATTACCTGGGTTCATTTTGTTTGTGAAAATTTAGTTGATTTTCAACAGAATTAATATTTTACTGCAGGGACATGTTTTTGCCAAACTTTCAAGAATCAGTGAAATGAGAAGAACAGCTGCAGACAGAATAAAACATCACAGACCCTGACTCTCACTCTGACCTCAGGTCCCAACCTAGACTTGCACCCCTGTGCAATACTTGAATACACTGTAAAACATTGAAAACCAGCTAAATGTAAAAAGGCAAGTTGCCCTGCTACTTTGATTTGACTTGACTTGACTTAAGTTTGTAGGTTAAGTCAACTCGAGGCTTTCTCAAGTTGAGGGCAATTTCAGGGCAACTTACTTTTTTATGTTTAACTGGCTGCAATGTTTTACAGTTTAGTGCCCTACTCTGCAAGACTCTAATGGCTCTTATCACCATACATAATAAAGGGACACTTTCTTTGCAATAATAGTAAGCCTGCAATGGTTTCCACGAACACCTGAGAAATTGCCATATAGACTACTTTATCATACTATATATGCAATGCACACATTTATTTTAATGTTTACGCACCACGGTCATTTACTTGTGTAGCATATCACTGTTATTTGCTTGTTGCATTTGAATTGGGAAAGATGGGAGGCCTAGAAAGACAGTTGCATTATCACATACGTAAATTACATTGCACTTAGCTGACACTTTCATTTATTCAAAGCGACTTACAACTATTATTTTTCAGGGTATTGGTTACAGTCCCTGGAGCTAGGTGGGGTTAGGTGCCTTGTTTCTAAGGGAGAGGTCAGGGGAGATTCGATCTGGCAACCCCTAGATTGAAAGACCAACTCTCTAACCACTAGGCCACGGCTGCCCCCACTAGGCCACAGTTGGCATGAGAATGAGGGATTGCCTGTAAAGAACACCCTGTAGACTAGAGTAAGTCATCTCATAATGGCCTCCTGATCATGCAGCGCAGCAGTTTAGATGTAGAAGCAGTAGAAATGTTTAAATATGGTCTGCGGTGTGTTTCTCGAAACCGTAGTAGTTAGCAGTTAACAACGTGGGTAGTTGTCAATGGGAAATTGCATTACAAACTACTAACAAAGTTAGCAACTATGGTTTTCAGAAATGCACCCCTGATTTGAGACAGATGAGAAATCGTAAAAAGGAACTTGGATCAATAGACAAAGGGACTGTGGGGGAAAAAGTACAAACGCTGACGAAAA
>NC_085880.1:24355281-24357781 GCF_034702125.1 Engraulis encrasicolus
GCATCCATCACCAACACCACCACCACCACCACCACCACCCCACCAGCCCCTATGTCCCCCATCATACCCCCAGTGTCAGAGCATTTCCCTGGGACAAAGAGCGCAGATTTATAGCTCCAGCTCCAGCTTCTCTCTTGCTCAAGCCAGACCTCCATGACTTCATCACCATCTCTGCATTCCCACACAGAATATCCGTCCGTGAGGGATTTTCTTTCTTTCTTTCTTTCTTTCTTTCTTTCTTTCTTTCTTTCTTTCTTTCTTTCTTTCTTTCTTTCCTTCTTTCTTTCTTTCTTGCTTTCTTTCTTGCTTTCTTTCTTCACTTATATTGTGGTGGTGTTTTGTTTGGATGTTGATCTCAAATCAAAACAATGTTTTGTTCCGTGCGTGTATGAGTGTGTTTGCGCCTCTCGTGATGAGGCGTCCTGCTGTGTCGCTTGTATGTAATACTTGGGGATCTGGGCTATTACTCAACAACAATGAATAGGCTCCAGCCGCGCTTGGCTTGGCTTGGCTTTCGCTTGGCTCAGGGGAAGGCAGGGTGTGGACTGGAGCAGAAAGCTTTTCTTCAGCAGCTCCATGTCATGGAGGCTCCCTAGAACCATCACGACCGGGCCGACATCACATGCCGTGGCAAGCAGCATCACCAGAGTCTCGGCCTGGTTAGACCGGCTGACTCCTGCCCAGTTTTGCCACATCCATGTACTGCATGCCATGTACTGCATCACACCCTAGCTGTATTGTATGTACTGGCCTGGGATCAGTTGTTGTGTTTCAGGTTTCTTCTGACAAAAAGCAGCTTCCAAACCAAGCTGTTTAGACCCACTGACTCTGGAACATGGCCCTGTTTTCTAGACCATGCTCAATATCAACTGCTAAATACTTTGGCAACCTCGTTGGTTGCAGTGCAATTTCCCATTGGAAACCAACTAAGTTGCTAACTGGCGAGCAAAAACACTTTTGAGAAAGGCAACCCTGCTTCGCTGCATGTGTTTGTGGCTGCTGCTGTCTCTCGTCTGTATTCTGATCACTCTGATAAGTTTTGACTTTCATTGGTTCTTCTGGCCAGCAAGTTCTCACCAAAGCCAACTGGTCTCTAACTGGACATCTATACAGAGGCACAGCCCCTTCTAACACGTGGACAGCCATTGGCCTCGGCTGGTTCCTCGACGCTAAGGTCAGCTTCTGGGCAAAGGAGAATTAGTGGGGCAGGCCGGCGAGAGGGCTTGGCATAGAGAGAGAGAGAGAGAGAGAGAGAGAGAGAGAGAAAGAGAGAGAGAGAGGGAGAGCTCTGGTGGTTTGAAGGCTTCTCTCAGCACTTAGGAATCTGTTGCACTAAGAAGAAGAGGTGAGGGGTCATCACCATGGTAACCCCTGACCTTTGACCCCCGGAGTCAATCCCAGAGTCCTTTTGGCCAGATTTCCATGGGACGATGTGTCAATGATGGAGCCACATTGTTTGGCCAGTCTCATTTTTTTTTCCTTCGCTTTGCTTCTCAAAGGGCAGAATATGGACGAGTGGCATTGATGGGGTGGGGTGGAATGGCGCTTCACTATTGCTGCGGGCAAAATAAGAGTTTTATGCACAGAAGAGAAAGAAATGCCACGGAGATAAGAATTCCAGTTTAGAAATGCAAATACAGTTGGTCTTTTATTATACCACTGTGAAGGAATCCATGTCTTTCAACATGCGTGTAATGTTTTTCACATGGAGTTATGTTGAACTCTTTTGTTAGCCATATTTACATTAGAATTAACCACACTCAGCACTCAGGCAAGAGGCCCACGGGGAAGATCATTTCCAAAAGTTCACTTTGTTCTCATGTGATTCATTTCTTTAATCTGCATCTGAGCAAATGACTTCAGAATGAAAACTTTAAGTCTCTTGGTGGTTCGTGTGGAAAGCTGTCTGAATTAGCATTAAAAAAAAAACTTTTTTTTTCTGGAAGAGTTTTTCTTTTCCCCCACAAAGATTTGTTAGAGAAGATTTAACTCACATAATTACTGTAGTGCTCAGGGAACTGACAAATGGCTGTAGGTATCGTACTCTGTTTGTTCAGGCGGGTGACGGCTAATGCGTTTGTAGCAACCCTACAGTCACGCCACGGTTTTGTGCACCAAACTTGTTGGTCATGTGCTGGCATGATTTAGCTTCACCCCAACTCTCTTGGATGCTTCTTGGTCGCACCCCCCATGACTCCCACGATTGAAGAGGTGTTTTGGGACACGCAATGGCAATGGAGGCGGTGGGAATGTCACACACATTGTGCTGTGGTATGTGCAGGGGCAAGACATTTCTATGGGGCAAGGTCCAGTGCACCACATATCCAACATAGCTGTAGATGATGGATGTGCTCGCTTGTGTTCTATCGTATTACCCTATTGAATAAGGGTTGGGGTTTCAGTCTGTCTGTTCGTTCCAGCTGTGCTACCTCAATAACAATAGCTGTTAATTAGTCAAGTGTACGATAAACTACTCTTATTAATGTGTGGTTGTTATGTA
>NC_085880.1:24365281-24375281 GCF_034702125.1 Engraulis encrasicolus
AAATAAACGGCGAGGGGGACTCTAAAACATTGCAGACCACTCAGAAAATGGCCGTAATGTTAAAAAAACTGGACTTCTCCTTTAAGACGGTTAGCAACGACAAGAATCGAGAAACGGACCCCTGGTCTCTGTGTGTCTGTGTGCGTATATGTGTGTTTCATATAGACCTCATCTAGAGGTAACTAAGTTGTCCTTTACCCGTTATTCCATTCTTTGGTGTTTTCTAATCTTTGGTATAAAAGATGTGCTACAGAGCTCGCACGTGTGTGTGTGTGTGTGTGTGTGTGTGTGTGTGTGTGTGTGTGTGTGTGTGTGTGTGTGTGTGTGTGTGTGTGTGTGTGTGTGTGTGTGTGTGTGTGTGTGTGTGTGTGTGTGTGTATGTGTGTGTGTGTGTGTGCGCGCGTGCATGTGTGCGCGTGCATGTTGGCATGTGCATATGCATATGCATTAGTGTGCACATGTGACAAAATTCTGTTATTGCTGTTTTGCCCATATGGATGTGTGCTCCTCATTGTAAACAATGAGTGAAACCGTAAAGATGAGAATAGAATAACCTGATCACTCTGGTTCCAGCAGCGTGTCTCTATAAAAGAACCAATAAAGGCCACATTTATAGAACCCTTGTGTACAGGCCCCAGACCCGCGAGAATTATAAAGATGATTTGGCCTTAAAGGACTTCATGTCTTTAAAATGTTCACAGCAGATCCTATGGCTCTTTAAAATGACATCTGTTACAAACTTGCTAAAGGAATGTTAGCAAGCAAGAAAAAAAATAAGGGATTCCAGGGGTGCATTTCTCGAAACCATAGTTGCTAACTACGCCAGCTACTTTGTTGTTTTCAATGCAATTTCCCATTGGCAACTACCCAAGTTGCTAACTGGCTAACAACTACGCTTTCGAGAGGCACCCCAGAGCAGTTTTCATTTGTAAAACAAGTGTAAGTATGTAAAAGTCAAAGTTGGCTTCATTGTTAATTTCCTCACATTGGTCATACTAAGGAACTGAAATTACGTTTCTCACTATCCCATGCATATCCCAAGACATACACATAGACACAGACATACTGTAAACTTATGAGAAAACTAAAAAGTATTGAGTAAGAAAAATTCTTTCTTTTAACATGGTTACTTATAAAATATAGGCCTACATAGGCGACCTTCCTTGTTTGACATTTGTTTTCCATCACACCAAAGATCACCCTGAGATTTTATCTTCTACTATCTTTGAGCATGTTTGATTTCTATTTTTTATCTCAGGAAATAAATATGGTTATTTTCCTTCCTTTTTGACTTTAGACGTGGACTTCAGCTCTAATTTGAGGTTAGACGTTTAGATGAGTGTGCTGGCTAGACTTCTGATCCGCCATGTTTGGTGGGGAGAGTGATTAACCAATGCTCTTCCTCATCCTCCTAGAAGAATGTAGTACCGGGTACCGATGGCTTTTTTGCGGTGGTTTGGTAATGCAAATAAATAACTCTTTTGAATACACTGTTTTGCGAAGAAAAACGTTGTCTTTTTGTGACTCAGCAAATTTGCTGGACTACTTTCACTGTGACCAAGATTAGACAAGAACTTTCAGGACAAGATAAGTGTGGGAGCACTGCTTACGGGGATGCCATGCAGATTCATGTCAAAAATCTCAAACTATTCTTTTAAGGCCAAAGGTGAGTAGCATCCATCTTAGCTCCAACGGTCTACGAATCTATCAAAATAAGAGTCTATAAAATAATGTAAGATCAACTAAATATGACAAGTGTCATTAGAGGTTTAATAAATATTTGGAGACCAAAATGGAAAGTGAATGAATAAGGAGCACAAATCCAGACACTCTCAGTTATATTTGAAGAGCTCTTTTCCAAAATGAGATATATCCATTTTATAGAATGTTGGGAAATTGACATTTTTGTATTGGGCATTCCATTGAATTGCATTGCAAAATGCATTTTATAGTGGTTTAAAAAGTATGTTCTCAAAAACATTTGAATGGCAAGAATTCACACATAGATGATAGGACTTCTTAACAGTCAATTCCAATATTAAAATACAAAATGTCGAAAATGGTGTATATAGCGTTTTGGAAAAGAGCTCTTCATTTCCTTCACATGAACTTATTCATGGATGTCATTGGAATGAATGATGGTACTCCTACATGTTTGCTATTGTGTGTGTGTGTGTGTGTGTGTGTGTGTGTGTGTGTGTGTGTGTGTGTGTGTGTGTGTGTGTGTGTGTGTGTGTGTGTGTGTGTGTGTGTGTGTGTGTGTGTGTGTGTGTGTGTGTGTGTGTGTGTGTGTGTGTGTGCGTGTGTGTGTGTGTGTGTGTCTCTGTGTGTGTGTCTCTGTGTGCGTAGGTGTGCGTGCGTGTGTGCGTGAATGTGTATGTGTGTCTGTGCATGCATGCACATGTCCTTGCGTGCGTGTGTGTGTGCGCTTGTGTGTGCGCGTGTGCGTGCATGTGTGTGGGAGTGTGTCATATCTTCCAGATGGATGTCTCTTCAGTGGCTGTGGTCAAGGGCTGCTTCAGGCATTAACCACATCAAACTGGGGGACCTTGGGTTTGTTTCAGCTCGTTAAATCCCGGAGAAAGATGGGGGAAGAGTTGGGGAGAAATGCCGGAAGAGCACCAAAACCAGTTTGTACTCTAATACCTCACCAGAGAATGACTGATGGATGCTTTCCAGGTGAGCTTCAAGAACAGCGAGACAGCGTGAAGTTGTGGGCATTAGAAGCAATTATGGACAGCCCACACATTTTGAGTTTTTGTGCGTAATTGCACACTACATGTTTGAAAGCCTCCTGTTCACACAAACATTGGCCTACCAAATGCTTAATCTCATTGAAAAGTTGTAAAACGCCAGATTCGCACAAGATAAATATTACCTGTGGACCACTGCTATTGTGTTCGGAATAATCGTGTAACCTTGTCCCTGCAAATGTGCCATGTCTGTAATTTGTGATGGTATACTGTAATTCTGAAAACTAAAGTCAAAAGTGAAAATGTAAAGTCCCGTGTGAATGCACAGTTGTGTTTGTGCTTGCAACTGCATCTCCCTGGTCTTTTCCTGGAGTGAATAAAGGAGGATACTGCGGCGAAAGTTTGATTAACAGCATTTCATGGGAAAGTGGTAGTCGGCCTATCCAGCGTACATTGAACCAGATAAGCAGAAACAACTCCGATAGAATTGCAAGAACTCTAGGAGACAAAACAGGAAGTTGTGAAATGATGACAAATGGACTCAGTGCTTAGATGACCACAAGGTTGACGAACCCATCAGGATCGCCAGACGGGGTTTTAACAGATGTGACGTAATCAAAGTGGTTGAACGCAGTGGAGGAGAAAAGAAAGAAAGCGAAAAGTCCACAGTTGCTTCGGACAACAATGGCGGCTTGGAGGACTTACATATCGACATCAATTCTGCACACACACAAACACACACACACACACACACACACACACACACACACACACACACACACACACACACACACACACACACACACACACACACACACACACACACACACACACACACACACACACACACACACACACACACACACACACACACACTCACATACTTTGGCCATATGAGGGTGTTAACTGAAGACTGTATCAAGAGTGTATCAGGAGTTCCATCATGGCTGGAATGTCTGACGGACACAAAGGATCTGGGAGAGGAGCATTACGTAAATTAATGATGATGAAGACAGAGTTGAGAACACCGCCCCGCCTGTAATGCACAATCATCTAGTGCTGTATCTATTCCAAAATCTCTCTCTCTCTCTCTCTCTCTCTCTCTCTCTCTCTCTCTCTCTCTCTCTCTCTCTCTCTCTCTCTCTCTCTCTCTCTCTCTCTCTCTCTCTCTCTCTCTCTCTCTCTCTCTCTCTGGAAAGCTTGCTGAATATGAGGGCGTAGTGTGGTGACTATCAGAGATCTAGAAGAGGAGCACTGAATTAATAATGATAGAGTTTAGC
Source organism: Engraulis encrasicolus (assembly GCF_034702125.1). Taxonomy (NCBI): domain Eukaryota; kingdom Metazoa; phylum Chordata; class Actinopteri; order Clupeiformes; family Engraulidae; genus Engraulis; species Engraulis encrasicolus. Next base: position 24,369,255 of record NC_085880.1, read on the forward strand.
AACACCACCGCCCAGCCACCCTTTGAATGTACGAAAAGTTTCAAGGGCGGTAACATCTTCCCCATCATTACCACATGTTACAACTGCCTACATCAGGTTTTCACATTCATCTGTGCTGAGGAATAGGACGACTGTGTGTGTGCGTCCCCATCCGCGTGCGTGCGCGTGCATGTGTGAGTGTGAATGTACATGTCCTTGTGTGTGTACGTGTGCTTGTGTGTCTATGTTTGGAGCGTGGTTGACATTGGAGGGTGATAAATCAGTGTATATGATGGACTATAAATACACCCCAAAGGTCACTTCTCTGGGGCTAGATCTGGAAGTCATGTTGGACGGACGGAGGGAGATACGCTAAAGTTTGATTAATCTCTTATATCCCATGAGGGCTGTCATGGAGCGGAATTCATCTGTGTGTGTGTGTGTGTGTGTGTGTGTGTGTGTGTGTGTGTGTGTGTGTGTGTGTGTGTGTGTGTGTGTGTGTGTGTGTGTGTGTGTGTGTGTGTGTGTGTGTGTGTGTGTGTGTGTGTGTGTGTGTGTGTGTGTGTGTGTGTGTGTGTGTGTGTGTGTGTGTGTGTGTGTATTTGTCTGGGTCTAGGCCTGAGGTTTGTGTCTCTCCGTTTCTCCGTCTCACTCTTTCTCTCTCTCTCTCTCTCTCTCTCTCTCTCTCTCTCTCTCTCTCTCTCTCTCTCTCTCTCTCTCTCTCTCTCTCTCTCTGTGCCTGTGTGGGAGTCTGTAAGAGAGGGAAGAGGAAGAGAGAGAGGAGAGAGGGCGAGAGCAAATGTTAGGGTGGGGGTGTTTTTGAGTCATTTCAGTTCTATTAGTAAGTGTTTGAGAACTAGAGAGGGTCAGTTAGAGGTTTTTGCGCATGTATGTGTGGTGTATTCATGTGCGTGTGCCTGTGGATATGTGTTAGTAAGAACATTATTAGTGTGCTGTGTAATGCTGTGTGTGTGTGTGTGTGTGTGTGTGTGTGTGTGTGTGTGTGTGTGTGTGTGTGTGTGTGTGTGTGTGTGTGTGTGTGTGTGTGTGTGTGTGTGTGTGTGTGTGTGCGTGTGTGTGTGTTCGTTTGTGTGGGCGTGCGTGCGTGCTTGCGCGCGCGCGTGTGTGTGTGTGTGTGTGTGTGTGTGTGTGTGTGTGTGTGTGTGTGTGTGTGTGTGTGTGTGTGTGTGTGTGTGTGTATGTGTGTGCTACAGAAAGGCCCATAAAGAATGAGGACGTTGGGTGTGGGTGGAGGTCGGTTGAGGAAAGTGGCCCTCCGGTAATTCCCCCAGCCTGTTAGAGCCATCAGACGAGGAGAGGACAAGATGGCGAACGGCACGGGGTTTCTGGGAGAAGATTCTCGATTCCTGCGTGCGCTGGCCGAGTTGCAGAGCTGGACTGGTCAATTGGCATACAGGGCAATTTCCTGGTGGGTCGAGAGTCTTCAGGAGCCAATGCTGATTTGTTTGTTGTTGTTTGTTTGTATTCTTTCCTTCGAAACTCACCCTCAGTTTAGATGGGGTGGTCCATTGGTCTGTCTTTAATATACACCCTAGAGCAGGGGTGTCAAGGTTCAAGCCGTTCCCAGACATACTGTAAAGAAAAAAAAATAAGACTGTCAAACCAACCAGCCAACGCTCCTGATACCCACTGTCATCCACCTCGAGACGACTACAATATGATTCCGATTTGAAGCAAAAATGTTTTGCAATTATGTTACTGGTCTGTCCGACGTAAGAAAAAAATGTCTGTACATTATGTGGCTCCTGGACCGAAATGTGTTTGACACCCCTGCAATAGACAGAGTCATCTGAATGGGACCCCTATCCAATACATGAGATGTAATGGGGATCCAACTTTGGACCCCATATTTCCCTGGGCCAGGCAACATACCCCTTTGCCCCCCCCCCCTGACGGCAGGCCTGGTCATAGACAAGAAGGGGGGGCTGTGTGAGGGGCTAGTCTCCGTCAAAAGTGCCCAGGCTGTTTTTCTATTCCAGTCCAGCCCTGGCCGGGTTGCCAGGCACTCTGTTCTGCTTGGCCGCTCTTCTCCTCCGAGCCGGTTGGACAGGGTCAGGGTTTGGGTCTTGGGTGGGGATGGGATGGGATGGGGTGGGGTTGTTTTTGGGTGAGTTGTGGTTCTGGATCTGGTTGGGGTCATGTTCTGTGCAGAGAAGTCCACACCCCGTCCCTCCCTGTGCAGGCCAAGTCTGGCAGTCAGGCGTAACAGCCATCTCTGGCCCTTGAAGCAGTGACCGGGCCTGCCATGGAGCAACAAAGGCATCACTCGTGAGCAGGGCTGGATTAAGATGGTCTGGGGCCCCTAGGCTACAGGTTGCTGTGGTCCTCCCTGAAGGCAAATTTCACAGCACATTTATAGACGTACATAGGGTCATAACTACAAGCTAGGAATTAAGGATATCATGTCTACCAACAGTCCTCAACATGACAGATTAATTTTCCAATATTGCATCTTGTCACAGTTCTACCATTTTTCACATTTGGACAATCAGGGCCCCCCTGGCAGTTGGGGGCCCCTAGGCTGCAGCCATATCTAGCCTGTGTGTTAATCCAGCTCTGCTCATGAGACATGCACACAGGCATGCACGCATGCATACACATACACACACACACACACACACACACACACACACACACACACACACACACACACACACACACACACACACACACACACACACACACACACACACACACACACACACACACACACACACACACACACACACACACACACTAAACGGTCACACATTGCATCATCTCTTCACCAGCATTGTTGGAAATCAATGTACGTGCGTGCTTGTGTGCGTGCGTGTTTGCATGCGCTGCATCTGTGTATGTCTTGCTTTGGTAAACAGCCAGACACTGTACTCATGAAGACATTGTACTGTATGACTCACTGGCCATGACCTTTCCATTTTGATTACACAGACAGCCATATTTAGGATGCTGAATTTCATTCCTGCAGAGGTTTTAGTGTGTGCGTGTGCGTGTGTGTGCGTGTGCGTGTGCGTGTGCGTGTGTGTGTGTGTGTGTGTGTGCGTGTGCGTGTGTGTGTGTGTGTGCGTGTGTGTGTGTTTGTGTGGATAGGGAGATGGGAGGAGAGAAACAGACGTACACAAAGAGTTTCACTCAACATTGAAGTTTTTCATTGAGTTCAGAGAGACTTGGGAATCAAACCAATTTGACCTTTTTTGGAAATTGATAGAAGAAAAAGCCTATCACACAGTCTGATACAGACATGCATAGGCAAACTCTAGACACACAAACACGCAACAACATACACAACGACAAACATGCTCCCAAACACACAGGCACGCATGGACGCACTCAAGGACGCATGCACGCACGCACACACGCACACCAGTGAGGTGCGGTCAACTTTATGGCTGGTGAGGCAAATATATAATACTACAGCTACAGTATAAGTACATTTTAGTAAATTTACCAAATAGGCCTACCGATAAGTTTCATATGTCATAGCTTTCTTAACATAAGGCAGGCCTACAAAATAAAACATGCTGCATAGAGAAAATGCTATTAGATCTCTCCCTCTCTCTCACACACACACACACACACACACACACACACACACACACACACACACACACACACACACACACACACACACACACACACACACACACACACACACACACACACACACACACACACACACACACACACACACACACAGGATTCAAACAGTGGTCTCACATAAACCACACAGCAGTAATGTGGACAAACAGCAGCATCACGGCTGAGAGAGCTGGAGAGCAGAGCAGAGAAGAGGAGAGTAGTGGAGAGGAGAGAAGAGGAGAGGAGAGGAGAGGAGGAGAGGGGAGAGGAGAGGAGAGAGGAGGAGAGGAGAAGAGAGGAGAGGAGAGGAGAGGAGAGGAGAGGAGAGGAGAGGAGAAGAGAGGGGAGGAGAGGAGAGGAGAGGAGAAGAGAGAAGAGGAGGAGAAGAGAGAAGAGGAGAGGAGAAGAGGGAAGAGGAGAGGAGATGGGAAAAGAGAGGAGAGGAGAGGAGAAGAGAGAAGAGGAGGAGAAGAGAGAAGAGGAGAGGAGAAGAGGGAAGAGGAGAGGAGAGGAGATGGGAAAAGAGAGGAGAGGAGAGGAGAGGAGAGGAGAGGAGAGGAGAGGAGAGGAGAGGAGAGGAGAGGAGAGGAGAGGAGGGAGAGAAGAGAAGAGAAGAGGAGAGGAGGAGGGGAGAGTAGTGAAGAGTGTACGCTCCTTCACAGCCCACTGCTCTCACACACACAGGATTCAAACAGTGGTCTCACATAAACCACATCACGGCGGATGCTCAATGGAAGACACACACACACACACACACACAGGATTCAAAACATGGTGTCATATAGACCGCTGAGCACCACGGCGAACAAACTGGTGTGATAGCGTTTGTGATAAGCACCGGATTCTCGTGCAAATGTAGGCCTACATCTACTTGTACGAGGCTACGGCAAACGTGGGACAAAGGTGTGGCAGGAAGCGAATGTCAACATTTAAACATAGATTACTACACAAGCTTCGATATGGTCACCAAATATTTTGGGACTGTCCTTTATGTTATGCCTACACTTTGGAATTAGATCAGAGTCTTGTAGTTACACGGGTATATTTGATTTACCTCAACGGCACCCTGTAGCCTACTCAACTTTACAAACAGTTACAGGGCACATGAGAATCCTGTTCAGATCACAAAAGCTACCACCACACCAGAGAGAATCACGGCGGATTCTCATTCTCCCCACGGGTCTCACAAACACAGGCTTCACACACATAGGAAACACTGATCTTACCTTAATCTCGTACATCAGGTCCATGCGCCGCTCTTTTCCTTAACTTTGGCGTTGCGCATGCTAACGTTGCTTTAGCCGGTGCTGTCCATCCAAAGCCACATCTATTCGAGACGCCCCAAACGTCCAAAGCAATTTGGCATTGAATATGAATATGAGTAGCCGCGAGGATTTGTGTTTCGTGAGGCTCCTTAGTCCTTAGTAAATTGTTAAGTCGTACAATTCCATGCGAATGGTCTTCCACACATTCTCGCCGGTTGCAAACGGGACACAGGGGAAACAAAAAATAGTTTCTGTTGTAGAACTCACTTTGAAATGATCGGGTAGTTATAACCTTCTGACCACCTGCAGTAGCAAACCCTTCAGCTCTGTCGGTCCTCCATTCTTTATCACATATTTTCCTCTTGGAAATCCAACTTTGAGAATGCTCTTAGTTTCGTTATGAAATCCACTTGTAGCAGACAAAGTGAACAAGCTAGCCAACAACACCGACTGGCTGTGAACTTCAGATTCGCTATGACGTAACTGGCCAGCAATACTCTCAATGCCAGAAGGAGTCTGCGGCCAGGCTACTGCTGGCCTCACCACTATATATTTCAGTGGGCGTTATGCCAAAGCGTTCAGAGTAAAGAAATGACAATCACACGTAGAAAATAGTAGAACATTATCAGGAATTGAGGGCACACCATACATACTTCTATTAAGTGTACAAAAACGTTTAATACAATATTACCAGGTTGCATTCACAGAACGAGCAAAATGGCGCATGCGCTGAAGCTTGTTAACGAGGGATTGCGCAATCCGGGGTGAGGCCAGTTCAGAGTTGCCCCAAATTCACCGTATTCGGAGCAATTTGACATGAAATGGGCAAATATTATGATTTTGGCCACGGAAATGATTGAAAATGAGTGAAACTGTTTAAATACTGCTCAAATGGTAGTTATGGTGCAGATGCTCGAAAACAATAGCTGTTATTGTTACTATTATTCACATTTACTGCAGCTCATCATTCTCAGGTCTGGCTGGTGAGGCCGTGCCTGGAGTGCACGTGCCTGACACACACACATATGCACATGCACACACACACCCTCTCACTTGCACACACAAACACACCTGTTAGGATGAGTATGGGTTTAGAGGGACTTAAGCCTGTGGCATTAAACATGGATTTAAGTTCCAACATCCATCAACAAACACACACACGAACACACACACCGACATGTAC
>NC_085880.1:24380281-24382781 GCF_034702125.1 Engraulis encrasicolus
TTTAAATAGTCTCTGATCCTAGAACTTTTCAGAAGAACTTACATGTAACAAAATAGTTCTTGGAAGAACCCCAGGGTTTTCTTGAAGGCTCCTCGGAGAACCCAGGAACCCAAGGTTACTATGACGAATGAACCCTATGACGAATGTGGAAGAACGACCAAAGGTTCCTCACAGAACGTTTAGGTTCCTCCACGGTCAAACTGAAAGATAAGAACGTTTAGGTTGATCCAGCAAAAAGATCTCTGAGGAACTTTCAAATTGTTTACAGTTAGGTATCTGCTCATCACCAAGTATAAACAGTCATCATGAGGAATAAATCTTCCTGGACCTTTGCGGCATATGTCAGTCACAAAAGTAGGACACGTCTGGTGCCGTACACTGCATACTGAACAAAATTCCAGTAAAAGTCATGAGGGATACATAAACTGTACAGCGGGAGACAGGGAGAGAGAGAGAGAGAGAGAGAGAGAGAGAGAGAGAGAGAGAGAGAGAGAGAGAGAGAGAGAGAGAGAGAGAGAGAGAGAGAGAGAGAGAGAGAGAGAGAGAGAGAGAGAGAGAGAGAGACAGAAACCAAGAAAAAAATATTCACGAAACACCCCCAGCGTCTCCTTCTCACAGCCAGCTGGGCTGTTTCCTGGGCCCCTTGGACAAGGGAATGATAATAAAAGCTGAAGTTATATAAATATTATTTTGTAATTATATTTAATAACCTGTCAATGACGCGCTCGCTCGTATTCTAAATCCCCTCCAGGTTATTAAAAGGGCCGTGTGAGAATTCAACCCCCATTAAAATCTCCTGTTCAGAATCTCGCACTCCAGTCATAGGTTCAGCTATCAGTGCACACACACATGCGCACACACACGCACACACGCGCGCACTGACGCACACAAGCACTCACGCACGTGTGCACGCACTTATGCACTCACACACGCACGCACGCATGCACGCATACACACAAACACACACACACACACACACACACACACACACACACACACACCGCAGTTTCCTAACATCACATTTGAACTCTTCTCCTAAAATTTGCAATCAAGCAAGTGTCTAATTTTCCAGCAGCACAGCAGAGCACAGCTAGCCAGGGGGTCGTTTCTCGACAGTGCCTTTGCTAACGACGTTAGCCATTTTGTTCGTTCTTAAGACCAACGTTGTAACCAAGGTCTTGAGTTGGTCTTAAGTTGTTCTTAAGTTGTTCTTAAGTTGGTCTTGCGTCTAAAGACCAACTGAAGACCAACTTAAGACCAACTCAAGAGCAACTTACGACCAACTCAAGACCGACTTAAGACGGTTAGCAACGACAAGAATCGAGAAACGGAGTCCAGGTTACATCCTCCTAATGACGCAACACCTTCGGCACTGCGAAATTAGTCGGGAAAAGAGCTCGTTCAAGTACTTTCTGAGCTCCGCTGGCCTGGGGAACTCCACCCACTTTGTCGGGAAGTAATCAACTTTGAGACCTTGGGTAGAGGCATGTTCAAGGCAGTGACATTGTTTAACCCTAAAGCGACCGACTGGTGTCATTTATGACCCCGGGCACATATTTTCATACACCATTTGTACAATTTTCATCAGAAAAACTGGAGTTTTTCCTTCTAGGAGTTTGTCATATACATATGTTGTGCATCTTGTAAATATTTTTTTTTTGTGAGGATTGGTCCATCTATATGGGAATTATAATCAAAACACCAGTGGGGTCATTTATGACCCCGAGAGGATCCATGAGATCCATGTTGTAATTTTCAAACTCTAGTTTTTGTATTTTGTGCCTGGGGGCATGCCATGGTCAGCAGGCCTAAAATATTTATAATATCAACACTTATAGTATTAAAATACAATGTATTATATAAATAAATAGGGCACCCCTGCGATAGCCAATCAAGCATATTGTGAGGGCACCCAGGTAGCATTTCCTCTATTACTGCTACATATTCGATATCATGGCACAGTGGTCCTAGACGCATGATAAGAATATGAAATGGAAGTCATCCTGATGGACAAAAAGGGAGGAACAAGTCCTCAGTTTAGAACTCAATGTCGTTTTTAGAATTGTCCTCATTATATGGCTGTACAAAGGCTCAAGCATCAGTTGAATATCTTTGCTCTAACACATATGGAAGACACCATTTCACAGCTACAATGTCCAGAAAATGTTTCAGAGAAATTTTGAGTGTGCATAAGCTTTTATGTTTGAGACATGGTTTTGTCTATGTAAATTACCATATTCTCTGATCTTGTGATTTCATGAACCCAGAAATGTTGAGCACCCTAAAGTTGAAATATCATTTATGGGCCTAGTGGATAGAATTTATCTTGGTTTCCCAGAGTCTTGCTTTGAGCAATTTCCATAATTAGCATAAATATACTGTATTATTAAGCAGAGACGTTCTATTGGGACTAAGAAAATGTTTGGTTTACGTAAACTTTGGTGCAGCTCTTTCTGGGATCCATTCAACATGATCTCCAAAAATTCCGTGCTGCTGGACA
>NC_085880.1:24402781-24407781 GCF_034702125.1 Engraulis encrasicolus
TCACGCCAACCAACCCCCCCCTCTCTCTCTCTCGGACACACACACAGGAACGCACACACCAAATAGTAACACACATACGCACTCGCACACACGCACACACACTCACACGCACGCACACACTCTCTCTCTCTCTCTCTCTCTCTCTCTCTCTCTCTCTCTCTCTCTCTCTCTCTCTCTCTCATTAGTAATGGTTGCTTACACGTAGCCAGGCCATGCTCTCCTAGTGACTCAACACCTTAAGCATTGCTTCTAGTTAGGCCAAGAGCAATATAATATCGTTTCTGAGCTCCCGAAAGATCGGGAACTCCTCCTACTTTGTCGGGAAGCATACAACCATTAGCAGGTCCACCATGCTGTTTGGGAAATGTCAGTTTGTTAGGATCTTGGTCAGACCAAGTCTCGAAAAGATTTAAAAGTCGATCATAATCAGGCTAACGTTTTGGCCCATTATGATGACTTCATCGGGGCAACTTTGCACCCAACTGTTAGCAATCAGCAAGTAAACTCCATTAGAAATACTTGGTCTTTGATGGCCTCCAATTATATTTTTCTCTGACAAGGATGCAGGTAGACCATTAAAAATGTGCTAAATCTGCCACTGCTAAATCAAAACAGAGTACATTTGAGAGACAATTATAGGTGATGGATGAGTGCAGGCTATAGCTTTAGATTAGAGCACATTATGCTACACTAAAACAAAATCTTTTACAACTCTCCCTCTCCCACAAGTGAATTTTGCAGACATTTATGTTGTATATTCAGTGCCCCTGATATCAGGTCAGATGGTTCAGTTACATTGCGCAACACCAACGTCAGCATGTTAGCCTGGTACCATGTGGTGCTGAACACCCCCATGCATTTTTCTTGTGGGAGTGTGTGTGTGTGTGTGTGTGTGTGTGTGTGTGTGTGTGTGTGTGTGTGTGTGTGTGTGTGTGTGTGTGTGTGTGTGTGTGTGTGTGTGTGTGTGTGTGTGTGTGTGTGTGTGTGTGTGTGTGTGTGCGTGCGTGTGCGTGTGCGTGTGTGCACTGTGTATGACAGGTATGCACAGTGGTGTAGAACAGGGGGGGGGGAAACCCTGATTCATTCTTAGGGCCCAGACCACCTGGGGGGGCCACCGGGGGCCCTCCAATGGAAAATAATTTTCTTCTTTTTCGTTTTTTTAAAACATTATTTTAATTTATGTAATTCCAATGTTCTCTGGAAATACATCTGTTGAATTGGATATACTAGCTTGCAAATTGGCTATATTCTATATCGGACACCCCCATTATCACGCATTGGTTTAGTCCGCCCGCTCGCGGACTTTTGATTGTACAATATGCGGAATCTACACTCACTCACTTCAATATTATGCATTAAACGCAGCAGCCGGTTAGCAATGAAAGACGTCTAAAACACAAGTCTTTCACAAAAAGAATAGAAAGGCAAGAGAGACAGGGGAAACAAAATGAAGGAAAGCAACTGCAGCTGATTTCTTGCAAGAAAGGTGAGCCCAAATGTCAAAATTGCAGCCTAGGCTACACAGTAGGATAACTGGTTAGGCCTATCCCATTCCCATTCCGTGTGGCCTTCTGTGATAGCCGAAGTCAAATGAAAAAAATCTCATTTTGTTGGCTATCATTGTGATAGAACCCATATTTGTCTTTGATATATTCATAAGTGTCCCAAAAGACCAACATGGGTCGATGTTGGTTCAAATATCCAAATGATAGCAAAGCTATTTGTAAAATAAATCCCACTCAATTTCAGAAAATGTTACTGACGTGAAGATGCCCCCTGTCTCAGCAGGTGCAAATGGTGTGAACTTGAGAGAAGGTGAGCCTATTTAAGCTAATATCCTAGTCTTGAAGAAAAGCAGTTTCTCAACCGGGTGCAATGCTGCCCGCCCTGGTCATCAAATTTGCAGATTGATTCTGTCCTCGTAACGATATGAATATTAATCGACGTCATGTTCATCAGTTGCCAATGTCAAGGTAGCGGAGCGAACAGCTGTCAGTCTTGAACTTTCATTCTGCTTTTATTTTGCGGTCTCAATACTCTCAATAGGAAAGCTCTGTTTACTTGGCCATGTCTCTGACCATCTGACAACGCCCGTTATAGCTGAAGTGTGGTAAAATAATGACGAGATTTTGACGGGGCACCAGTCTGCGTTTTGAATGCTGCTGACGCCATTCTATCTGCGCAAAGCGGTTTGCATAGCACAAGAAAAGACAGGCAGAGTTGCCTACCTCCGTGCTGAGCAGGTAGCCTATCTGCATTGAGTGCTCATGAACATTACTACAAGGTAGGGTAGCCTACTGTGAAATAGTTCCTGGCCAATTCAATTCTGAAATAATATGCAGTAGTCTAATAAATAATTATTTCAAAGAAATAAATAGGCCTATAACTTCGGGGTGCCCTGACTTTAAAAGGTTGAGAATAACGACATCAAATCCAAACAGCGACAGCCTACTTTAGTTCTTTACGCTGCTTTAGGCCTACAGCAGGTTTTAAGCGACATTTAGAAGTCAGCTTCTGTCAGTAGCCTAGGCTAAATCACAGCTGATTCTCTGTTCCGTGCTCTCCCAAACACTGATACGGGCAAACGAGACGTGCGTGCGGGGCAGTGCAAGTGAACGAATGTGTACGCTAGCATGTGTGTTTCTGTTCAGCGATGCACATTGAAGAAAGTTCAGTTCAACATATCAATGTCTCATGTGTCCATAGTGCACGAAATAGTAGGCTAAAAGCATTGAGAAGAGAGATGTAGGCCTACCAGTGTCTCCCCCTCACACCATAGTGATGAAGTGATTAAAAGTCATCCCTATGAATATGATAGCCTACTTTTCATAACTGGTTATGTGAAAGATTAAAACATTTTATATTTTTATTATGTCTATTAGCCTATGTCATATGATTGAATTGAAAGCAAGAAGGATGACGATATCAGGAGGTAGGCGCGTGGGCGGATGGGTGTTGGGTAGGTTGGGGTGTTTGTAGGGGGCCCCATGGAAGAGGTCGTTCCTAGGGCCCCAAATTTGGTGCTACGCCCCTGGGTATGCATGCCTAATTATGTTTAATATATATTATCACAGGCTTGATATGCAGTACATCTTTGTGCGTCTTTTGGTGTTTTCTACTTGGTATTTGTGTGTGCTGTGTGTGCTTGTGTGAAAGTATCCAGGTCTCTCGTTCCCTTTCTTGCTCCCTTTCTGTGTGTCTTGTCTGTGTGTCTGTGTGTATGTACCGTATAATGACACAGTGGTTGTTTTAGCTTCTCACAGATGTTTCACAGGCTCACTTATAGGTTTCCTAAATGAAGCCCTGCAGTAGCACTGTGTGTGTGTGTGTGTGTGTGTGTGTGTGTGTGTGTGTGTGTGTGTGTGTGTGTGTGTGTGTGTGTGTGTGTGTGTGTGTGTGTGTGTGTGTGTGTGTGTGTGTGTGTGTGTGTGTGTGTGTGTGTGTGTGTGTTGTAGTTTCCCAAATGAAGGCTTGTAGTAGCGCTGAGAACCCACAATGCCCAGTGTCAGAGTAAAGCCAGCGTTGTGCTAAAGACACACACACACACACACACACACACACACACACACACACACACACACACACACACACACACACACACACACACACACACACACACACAGTGTGTCAGAGCGAATAGCCAGAGCTGTGCTAAAGACCGAGACGGCGTAAACACAAGGTACAGGCAGAGGCAGAGGCCCAGGGCCAGACTGTCACACACACACACACACACACACACACACACACACACACACACACACACACACACACACACACACACACACACACACACACACACACACACACACACACACACACACACACACATGTGTTAAACACAAGGTGCGGAGGCAGAGGCCCCAGGCCCTGGGCCAGACTGTGGGCCTCGCCGGCCACTAACAGGTCACCTCGTGCCCCGGGGGGTTACTATTCTGGGGCGCTAACTCATGGATACGCACTCACAGACTGACACATGGTCATCATCACACTCAGGGCTGCTGACAGCTTTGGCTGGGCTTGGGACAAGTTTATTTGAAAAGGCCCCCACGCTCAATGCATACAATGTTATGGGGACCCAATACTGGGCCTCCTCTCTCCCTGGGCCCTGGGCAACTTACATCTTTGCCCCCCCTACTTCCATGATCACACTCCCAGACCAGGGATGAGGGAAGGGAAGTGTGAGAAGCAGGAGGAGAGAGAGGAGGAGGAGAGAGGTTAAGAGAAGGTAAAAACACACGTTCAGAAAACACACATGCACAGACACATTTTAATTATTTTATTTGAACACACTTATTACATTTAGAGGATACAAATGCTTTACATACATGTGCAAACACAACACACTTTGCTGTTTGCTCGCACCCAAAGACCTTGTAAGAAACTTTTTGGAGTTGAGCGCACTTTCTCTACTAAAAGTTTGCAAACACAACACACAACACAAGAATACACACTCACACACAACGCAAGACTACACACACGCTCAGACCAGGGCGTAAAGTATCCCCCTGCAGCCCTCGCGAGGCAGGGGGGCCCATACGAGGCGGGGGGGCCCACATGGGCCCTTGACTTGAAGACACAGGCTCCTCCAAGGGCCGTATTATGAACATAATGCTGGATTTTCCCCCTGCACTTTAGGCCTATACTCAAGGTAGCCACCTTTACAACAGACCTCACCTTCAATAGCTCCCCTGGAACTATGACTTAATTATATTGCAAATGTAATTTCTAAGATTTCTTTAATAAATGGCCCACAAGACATAGGTTCCCCTCCCCCCGCATCACAGACACTGTAAAAACGTCCAAATCAACACTCATTACGGCCTACAAACACAGAAAAGCAGAGAGAGGTCACAGATGACAGACAACGAGAGAAAGAGAAAGAAATGAGAGGATATGGTAGGTTAAACATCCTTTATCGCACACGTGTGTGCGTGTTGCGTGTGTGTGTGCGTGTGTGTGTGTGTGTCTGTGTGAATGCTTATGTTTGTGCCGAAGCTGCT
>NC_085880.1:24410281-24422781 GCF_034702125.1 Engraulis encrasicolus
TCCAGGACGGCATGTCTCAACAGCATCATTGCTAAGTTAGCAACTTACTTGGTTGCAACGCAATCTTCCATTGGCAGGGCTCTAAATTAACTTTTTTCGTCACCAGCCAAAATGTCTTGTAGATGTTAATCTTACTAGCCAAACCCACACTCACTAATGGGTCAAAGCGGCTAGTTAGATGGTATTTTCTAACTGCCAAACTGTTTTCACCAGTATTTGGCTGGTTGGCTGGTGTTAATTTAGAACCCTGCCCATTGAAAACCTAATACATTGCTAACTGGTTAGCGACGATGCTCTCGAGAAACAGGGTCCTGGTTTGAATGAGTAGTGTTTGCCAACAAATACCATAGACAATGTTAAGACTTAGAAAATGACACCTCACTTCCTGTTTGGAGAGTTACCTGTTGAGCTGCTGAACTGGGTAAAACAAATCCACAAATATCTCTGCAATCCTTGTTTTTATTACACACCTTTTTAAAGGAGCTTCTGAGCAGAAGAAGTGAAATCTTGTTGGTGCAAATTTGGAAGATTTTGGAAAGTCTGGGACTGTTTTTTTTAACAAGAGTTTGAGTTGGATCTAACCAAGACAAAATGGCTGAAGGGAAGGGGAACAAAGAAAGAGGGGAGAAAGACAACGATCAAACTATATCAATGGCACATGTACAAGATCTACTTGAACAACAAAAACTTTTTTACAAAGAACTTTTATCACAGCAGGAAAGCAATTTTAAAACTTGTGTTAGCACCATTATGGAGACATGCAATAAAAGGATTGATGAGATGCTAAAGGACGTGCAAGACTTAAGAACAAGTTTACAATTCACACAAAAGGAGTTGGATGATCTCAAATCTGAAAATAAAGGAATTCACGCCATCTGCAAATCACAAAGAGCAGATATTGATCGACTGGCTGAATCCATGCTGATACTGGATGAAAAATCTGACTTCCTCGACAGGCAAGCAAGGAGAGCAAACTTAATCATTGATGGAGTTCCGGAGGCAGACAAAGAGAACAATTTAGTCACTGAAGAAAAGGTTCTGGAAATTATCAAGGAGAAACTCAACCTGGACACAAAGACAATTGGAGTGGAACAAGCGATGCGAATTTGGAGAGGTGAACATCTCTAGAGACGGCACTCAAGGCAGGCCACGTCCAGTCATGGTGAGATTTCATCGTACAAAGGACAGAGACACTGTGTTTAGGAATGCAAAAAAATTGAAGGGGACGAGGATCTTCATAAACGAGGACTATCCGGAGGCTGTGAGACAAAGAAGGAAGGAACTTGTGCCCAAAATGAAAGAAGCCAGAGAGAGGGGGGACATTGCCTTCCTGCGCTATGACAAATTGATTATCCGGAAGGGACAGAAAAAAGATTCTACAGACCAGTAATTGGACATGACCCTCCAGAAAAAAAAAAAGATTTTTTGTTTTAATGACAAATGTTTTCTATTGCAGGGCTACCCAAAAAGGGGCTCAAGGTGGCTCACTTGAACATTTGCAGTTTGAGAAACAAAATCAATGACATTGAAGAACTCCTAACCTCAAACTCTGTTCACATTCTGGCTATCTCAGAGACTCATCTCGATGAATCTTTTAGTAATGCTATGATTTCCATTTCAGGCTTTAACATGTACCGGAGAGATAGAAACTGTCACGGTGGTGGAGTAGCCTTTTATGTTCAAGATCATATTCCTGTAAAAGTAAGAGAAGACCTAGAACCAACTGACATTGAAATAAGGTGGTTGCAAATTCATTTGCCTTATCAAAAAGATATATTGATTGGTTGTTGCTACAGACCTCCTAGTGCAAATATTGGTTATATGGATAAAGTCAATAGTATGCTCGACCAGGTATATGACTTAAGCATGGAGGTCATCCTAACAGGTGACCTAAATGTAGATTGGCTACTACCACATTGTCCCTTAAAACAGAGGCTCATGAACATAGCCAATTCATGTAGTTTTAAACAGATGGTGAAGCAGCCAACTAGAATAAGCATTAACAAAAAAGGTATCACAACATCGTCATGTATTGACCATATATATGTGAATAGAAAAGAATTATATTCGAAGGCCATTTCAGTTCCTGTAGGCTTCAGTGACCACAACTTAGTGGCTATTGCAAGAAAGGGAAATGTACCAAAGGCTAAGCCAAGAGTCATTTTGACTAGGATCATGAAAAGGTTTTCTGAGGAGGCTTTCTTAAATGACATTTGTAAGACAGACTGGTCAAGTGTACTCAAGGAGGAGGAACCAGATGTAGCATTAAATGTATTTATGTCTAAGTTTGTGCCTGTGATAGACCAGCATGCGCCAGTGAAAAAGATGACCGTAAGAACTTCTGGCGCACCTTGGATGGACGAAGAACTGAAACAACAGATGGCACTGAGGAATGAGGCAAAGGCAACAGCTAATAAGACGAGGAGTGTAACTGATAGAAGAAAATATTGTAAACTAAGAAACTCTGTAACTAAACTCAATCTGAAGAAAAAGAAAGCACACTTGACTTCACAGTTAAGAAAATTTAGCAGTGATGGGAAAAAACTATGGAAAACGTTGAATAGTTTGTTGGGGAATAAAACACCAACACAACCAACATTCATTGAGAATGATGGGACATTCATCACAAACCCAACAAAAATTGCCAATCACCTAAATAATTATTTTCATAACAAAGTGGCTAAACTAAGGAGAGAGCAATTATCAGGGGGGAGTCATGACTCCAACCTTATGATAAGGCAACTAATTAAGGAGCAATCTTGTAGCTTTCAGTTTGCCAAAGTGGAGGAGGATACAGTGAGCAAGTTAATTACTTCATGTTGCAAGGACCAGCAAGCAGGCATTGACAACGTAGATGGTAAGTTTCTGAAAATGGCAGTGAGTTACATCTCCCAGCCCATTTGCCACATATTTAATGTTAGCTTAAAGAGTTGCATTTTTCCCCAAGCCTGGAAGGAAGCAAAAATTATACCACTACCTAAAGATAAAAAGAAAACTTTTACACCACCAAATAGCAGACCAATAAGTTTGCTTCCAGCACTTAGTAAAATATTTGAGAAAATAGTTTTTAATCAAATTCAGCATTATTTTTCTGAGAATAATTTATTTACAGAATTTCAACATGCCTACAGAAAAGGATTTTCAACATGTACAGCATTAACCCAAATGACAGATGACTGGCTGCAAGAAATCGATAACAAAAAAATCTGTGGTGCTGTCCTTCTAGATTTTACTGCAGCATTTGATGTCATTGATCATGGACTGTTACTTCAAAAGTTTGAGAGATATGGTTTTAAACAGTCAGCACTAAATTGGTTAAATAGCTATCTGACAAATAGATCCCAAAAGGTATATTTTAATGGTAGTTTCTCAAGCAGTGTGAATGTAGACTGTGGGGTGCCGCAAGGCAGTTGTTTGGGACCTTTGTTGTATTCTATTTTCACAAATGATTTACCTTCAGCGATACAAAATGCAAAAGTTGTAATGTATGCAGATGATACTTCTATTTATACATCTGCAAAAACATCAGCTGAACTGACACAAGTTTTGAACAGGGTGCTAGGAACAATAGAAAGATGGGTAAAACAAAACAAACTTGTTCTCAATATATCTAAAACCAAAAGTATTGTTTTTGGCTCTAGTCACTCATTGAGTCGTGACCCAGCACTTAATCTGTGCATTAACAAAGAACAAATTGAACAGGTAAAGGAAGTAAAGCTACTTGGAGTCATCATAGATAGCAGACTGTCCTGGTCTAAACAGATTGACCACATGGTTAAGAAAATGAGTAGTGGCTTGGCACTACTCAGGCATGGTGGCCAGTTTCTCACTCAAGAACTAAGGAAAAGGATTGTATGCTCTTTGGTTTTAGCACAGATGGAGTACTGTACTATTGTGTGGTCAAATGCCAACAAAGATCACCTTGCTAAACTTCAGCGAGTCCAAAACAAGGCTGCACGTCTTGTTCTTAAATGTTCCTACTCAACAAATATCACTTACATGCATTCAGTTTTACAGTGGTTGAGAGTGGAGGAAAGGCTTCACGTCTCTTTACTAACAACAACTTGGGCAGTTTTACACAACAAAATGCCCTTAAATCGCTATAATCTCCTCTGTAAAAGTTGTGATATTCATACATATAACACAAGGCATGCAGCAGCAGGGAGACTGAGCATCCCAAAGAGCAATACGAATGCATTTCTACGCACTGTTGAATATAGATCAATTAAAGCATGGAACAATTTGCCAACCAAATTAACTATATTGAATAGTAAAGTGGTTTTTAAAAAACAGGTGAAAAAACATCTGAGCCTATCATATATAAACTAGGTTAGTGCAGAAGTAGAGATGTTTGTCACAAGGTCTTAAACCATTATTATAGTAATTTATGTTTATGTTTATATTAAATGTTTTTTTTTTCTTTTTTTTCTGTCTTTCTTTTCAATGTATGGTGCTTAAATTAATGTACAGATTTGTGTAGAACTTTTAACTGTGTGTGATTTTATTGTTGGACCCCAGGAAGAATAGCTGGGTTTGCGCCCAGCTAATGGGGATCCTAATAAACTAAACTAAACTAAACTAAACTAAACTCCAGGCACAGTTTGCTGTGATCCAGGTGCTGGTAGCAGCAGGATCACTAAAAAAGTTGCTCTCAAAGGACAGTGTGTCGCACAGTCTGCTGTTTGACTTAATTAAACGAACAACATGAATGATGTGGAGTCTCGCTTAATATTCCCTCACAGTAGGCCTACAGCTTCAGAGACACATTTTGATGTGTCTGGCTAATGAATAATAACAATTGAACCTTTACAGCATTACAGAAAAAACAACTGTAGCTTTCATGGCCAAGCTCGGTACAAGCAGAGCAGTCTTTGTTAAGGCCAGTTCACACCAAAGATTCGCGACGAGACGAGCTGCAACGTTCTAAAAACCAGCAACTGTCTGCAACATGCTGTTCTACTCCAGGCGTTCAGACCACTGCAACTGCAGCTGCAACTGCGACTACGTTCCTATAACAACGGTAGCCGGTCAATGGTAGTATTATGGGATGGTCAGGACCAGGCTACGTGCGCGCACCCATCTAGGTTCTTTTACAAAAGCAAACAGATGCGCTGTTGCGATCAAATTAAATAAACTATTGTAGGTAGCCCTACATTTATGGAGCCCATTGAACGTGGGTTTTACTTGGCATACTTTCGTGAAAAGTTTCAGTTTCTCTGATATATCTCTCAAAACACTGTGGACGACTACCTACCCTCCTGCTTGCTTTCTGTGATAACACGACGAGAAGTCGCGGACAACTTAATGGGTTACATTTTAAGTTCCTTTGTGCGGTGTAGCTCTAGCAAATGTGCACATTTCCACGGAAAGGTGACTAACCTCTTGGATAGGGAATGCCAATATAGCCCTATAACAAGTAGGCATATAGGCCTAATAGAAGTCCTTTGACCAGGCGAAATTTGTCAGCTTCGTTTTACGAGTGTGTGTGTGTTTTTTTTTTGTTTTTGTTTATTACGGCATCTGAGCTCGTCCATGAGATAACTTTACGCATGCAAGACGCATCATGGAAGCTCATTTGAGTGACGTGCTTTTTTACTTAAACGCGGGGATATTAAAGAATGAAGACAGCAGACAGAATAGCCTAGGGTTAATTAAGAGATGCGCTGTCTGGTTGGCCATTTATTATTTTCTGAATGTAGGCCTAGTAGCCTATTAGTTTGCACCAGGCTACAGCTTTTTTAAGGGGTGTGTACAAAAAGCCATAGATGCACTGCGATCGAAATAAATAAACTACAGTATGCCTGCTAGGCCTACACGCTGTGTATTTTGGGCAAAAAATAAAGGCTACGAAGATCATTGGAAGTGGGTTAGCCTATTTGGCTACTTATTTTCTCGAGAAAGTGCAATCCTCAGAAATATTTCTGAAAGCACTGTTACCGGCTGTCTCCAGTTTGCATTCTGTGATAACACAACGAGAAGTCGGCAAAATAAAGTTTTAAGTTCCTTTGTGCAGTGAGTAGCAAATGTGGAAATGTGATGTTGTCCTCTTGGAAATCATTTCAAAATGGTAGAAGAAGCACGACACTGCTACAATTGCGGTCAAGTTTCTGTCTGTCAGACGGACCGTCATCAAAACCTTGACCTTAACTGTAGGCAGTGTTACGCTTCTTCTATAGGCCTACATTTCAAGTGATTTCCATTGCCATAGGCCTAGCTGCACCTGCAAACAAAGATTCAAGGTGTGCAGGTCACCTCCTCCGTCCTAATGGAAATTGTCAAAAGGGATCGATATTAACAATGTCATAGCCTGTAAGACCAGGCAAAATGAAGCAGCCTCACGCTATGCGAGTGTGCTGCTATTTGACGGCAGCTGATCTCGTCCGTGATAGGCTACCTTTGTGCAGGTAGATGAACAGTAAGCACATTGAGTGGCTTGATTTGTTACCAAAACGCAAAGAGATATCTTATTTTTGGAAGGTGGCTGTTTGCTCCATAAAGGGACCGCGTAAAATGACAAACCGCGGGCGCTGGTGCATGGCACCAGGGGATGCAGGTAGTCTGACTCCACCTGTTTGTTAGCAGATG
Source organism: Engraulis encrasicolus (assembly GCF_034702125.1). Classification (NCBI taxonomy): domain Eukaryota; kingdom Metazoa; phylum Chordata; class Actinopteri; order Clupeiformes; family Engraulidae; genus Engraulis; species Engraulis encrasicolus. The sequence goes on from NC_085880.1 coordinate 24,416,867, forward strand.
CAAACGAAAATAGCCAGCTCAACATCTAAATAGGTTATCTTCATTGGCCTTCTCTGATAGCCTACAATGTTCAGTTTTTGGGAATGTAGGCTAATTGCCATAAATTCCATGAAATGAAATGAATGACAGGTTCACAATATTTGCGCACGACACAATCTCACGCAATATAGGTCTACACATGTGTTTATAACCCCATCCCGCATTGGTTTACACCAACGCTAATGTTTAGACGGCCAATGTTTAGAAATGTTTAAAAATATTATTATTATTATTATTTCTGTCTTCAATTAGTCCTAGCCTCGTCTTGACCTTGCAAATGTCCAGTGGGCAAACCGGCTGTTTAGATCGACCTGACTTCTATAGCCTAGCCTACTATATAACAGTGGATCGACCCATGAGCTCCGACATCTCAGCTGTTACGTTGATTGACAGCAAATGTCTTACGCTATTAAAATAACCTGATTGGAGGCAATCACCAAGAAAATAAAATTAAAAGTACATGCTAAATTGCCAGAAGACGTGTCATCTAGGCAGGTGAGGGGGCGTCACAGTGGCTTGTGTTCTAAAACCTTGCGACTGCGATTTGACATGATTAATCTTTTGAAACTGCTTGCAACAGCTCGCAACTCCGTGCGACGATTGATTCACACCACTGCAACTCGTTGCTGCAACTCTCTGCAACCGTCCCGTCTCGTCGCGAATCTTTGATGTGAACTGGCCTTAAAGTTTATTAGATGTATTTCAACAGGGACCATGTGCAAAGTACATTAGTCACAGAAAGTAAAAAGATGACCTGCACCAGATTATAGCTACAAGCTCATTTCCATCTGCACTCCCTTTGATGGACGTGTCCTAGATATCAGCCAATCAGAGGCCATCGTGTCATCACCGTTGTGTGCAAACAGCCTTGTGCAACAAACAGGACATGAGGCTACCACGCTACATCTGAAATAAATGGTCTTGCACAGTCAGCAGAGATATGTGCATCTTTGCAATCAACAATGAAACAATGGTGCGAAAACCAAAGTGGCCAACTGTGACGTCAGTTAACAACACAGGCTAATAAGGCATCATGACCCTGCCACCAAAAAGGATGAGTTCCATATCACACAGCTGATTTCAGTTTGATGGGATCAGTTCTTTTTTTAGAAGAGAGTTTAGACACAAAAAAGAAAGTTGCAGAGGTTTGGTTTCGGCAATGCACTTTGAAGTCTGCATGATTCCATCATAAATTAGTTTTGGTGTTTGTGTTTGTATGACTATGACTATTCAAAGTGCACATGTGTGTGTGTGTTTGTAAAGAACGTAAGACATGGCAAGATTGAACTTTGGCACGTATAAAGCCGGTGCAAACAGAGGGACGTTGCAGAGCAGAGCACAGTGTGTTTGTGATGTTATCGACAGTACTGTACAGTATATCACGAAAGTGAATACACCCCTCACAGTTTTGCAGATTTTTGAGTATATCTTTTCATAGGAAAGCATTACAGAAATTTCACTTTGACACAATGATTAGTGACCTTTTAACAACATATTTAACCGCTTAAATTTCTTGTTCACTCAGAAAAAAACAAAATACAGCCATTAATGTTTGAACATGTACTCACAAAAGTGAGTACACCCCAGATTAAAATCCGGTAGAGAAGGGGCTATGTTGGCTCGAATCATCTCGAAATGAAAAGGGATGACAAGGGAGGTCATCAGTGTGCGTTTCAACCTTTCTTTGCATTGAACTTTTACATTTTGAGTCTGCATCTGGCTTAAATAGATTGGTGTGAGATTTGAATGCAATCCTATGGAGAATATCATGATCTGCTTCAGTAGTCACAGTGCATGTTGACATGTATGTTTCTTTTAGGTGTATTTCAGATTGCCAATGTTGACAGCATTCATGCATCCCCAAACCATGTCAGTCCCACTACCATGCTTGGCTTATGAGAGGATACACCGTTTTTGTAAAACTCACTTGTTTACCACCACACATGCTTGACACCATTTAAAGCAAATTTGTTTATCTTGGTCTCAAGAGAGATGAACAGACCAAGGATATGGATCACTGGAACCATGTCGTGTGATCTGAAGAGACCAAGATAAACAAATTTGCTTTAGATGGTGTCAAGCATGTGTGGTGGTAAACAAGTGAGTTTTACAAAAAAGGTGTATCCTCTCATAAGCCAAGCATGGTAGTGGGACTGACATGGTTTGGGGATGCATGAATGCTGTCAACATTGGCAATCTGAAATACACCTAAAAGAAACATGCATGTCAACATGCACTGTGACTACTGAAGCAGATCATGATATTCTCCATAGGATTACATTCAAATCTCACACCAATCTATTTAAGCCAGATGCAGACTCAAAATTTAAAAGTTCAATGCAAAGAAAGGTTGAAACGCACACTGATGACCTCCCTTGTCATCCCTTTTCATTTCGTTTCATTTCGAGACGATTCGAGCCAACATAGCCCCTTCTCTACCGGATTTTAATCTGGGGTGTACTCACTTTTGTGAGTACATGTTCAAACATTAATGGCTGTATTTTGTTTTCTTCTGAGTGAACAAGAAATTTAAGCGGTTAAATATGTTGTTAAAAGGTCACTAATCATTGTGTCAAAGTGAAATTTCTGTAATGCTTTCCTATGAAAAGATATACTCAAAAATCTGCAAAACTGTGAGGGGTGTATTCACTTTCGTGATATACTGTATGTCCTGATGCTATGAGTGGCTTTCTCAGTAACTCACCTTGTCAGATCGGTGAGATGTGGATTGCGGTGAGAAGCAGAAGAAGAGGAGATACACGGAGAGCTGCTGCATGTTGTGGTGAGCAAGTGCCGGCAGAGATGAAAGCATCAAATGAAATGTACGGTACACACACACACGCGCGCGCGTATACACCAATGTGCACACAGACGCACACCCATTTGTACACACGAATGTAGAGACACATTGGCATTCACATGTAGGCCTACTCAATAGCGAGTTTTTGAAGTGGTTTCTGCAAGTAACGTCAGAAGCAGCAACACACTTCCATCTGGCATGCAGAGAGAGTAGATAGAGGGAGAGAGAAAGAGAGAGAGACAGACACAGTGTGTGTGTGTGTGTGTGTGTGTGTGTGTGTGTGTGTGTGTGTGTGTGTGTGTGTGTGTGTGTGTGTGTGTGTGTGTGTGTGTGTGTTTCCGGGTGAAGAAGAGAAAGTGATGAAGTGAGACACACATAAGAACGAGTGATACAGAGAATGAACAGCATGGGAGTTTATTGTCAAGTGTTGTGAGATCGGTGGAGACACAGTAGACAGTCAGTGGGAAGAGGCCGGTCTTTCAGATTTCAAATTCAAATTCTTCATTGAGGGGCAACCCCTTGAGATGAGGCATCTTGTTTTGGCGAGGGGGGTCCCAAAAAATGAAACACTAAATACAATAAATCGTTTCATTATCACCAACCAACAACTCCAACCTGTCCCATATCTGCCCAAAATGGTTCACATAGTTGAGAATTAAGTCCAGTCGGAGCGCTACCAGAAACTTTGTAAAAACTTTGTAAAGATGGAGCACTTTGGTGACAGGCTAAGTTCATTTTGAAGGTTGTAGAATACCAAGACAGTCATCTTCTTTGTAGTTCACATAGTTGTCTGTGAGCATCTCGCTTTCAAGGGGGCAAAAAAAACAAAACATAACACTAAACACATTCATTCACATAAACAACAAAGATCTCAATCAACCACCCAAACCTGTCCCATCTCCATCCAAACAGTTTTGTATAGTTGTCTGGGTTGTCTGCGCTGCAACTGCAGAGTCTGAGACTGACCCGACTGTGGAAGGAAAGCACATTCCGCCGGTCCCCCTCTGGAAAGCTCCGGAAAGTTCCTGCTTGATATTCTGAAACCGCCATTAGCTCTTTACTGTAACCTCAGCATTTTACCGCATCTCTGTGCTACAGACACTGAGGCGGTGGTTTTCCCCTGCGGTGTTGAAGGGGTTAATTCCCCGTCCACCCACCCACACCCGCACCTCGTCACGCTAATAACCCATTAGCATTAGCATTCCCCCCCATACTCATTTACTTTCTCCTCCCTCACCCATCTCACAGCACTTTTCACCATTACACACACACACACACACACACACACACACACACACACACACACACACACACACACACACACACACACACACACACACACACACACACACACACACACACACACACACACACACACACAGGCCCATCTCCTGTCAGTCATCCCCAGCAGCAGGGGTGCCCCATTGTCCCTGGGCCAGTGGCAGGATATCGATTTTTACAGCTCCAAAGTAGACAATGTGCCCCCCCCCCAAAAAAAACTCCTCCACTCCCCCATCCCCCCAAACCCTAGTTAGGCTTCCCCCTGAAACCTCCCCCTTTATGAACTGGGCAATCTCCTTTTTACGAGTGTTAAATGGATGAGATAGCTGGGGGGGGGGGGGGGGGGGCAGCCGCACTTGAGCACTGCGGAACGTTTTTTGGGGGGGTGATCATCATGACTGGCCTGGGGTAGAAAACCGCCACGGGTGTTTTTTAGCATAAACAGCCCCCCTGCTTTTCTACAATACTATGATTCACTCAGTCCACTGTCACATTTTTAAGATATGGTAGGCCAATAGGTTGCTCCATCTAAATAGATGGAGGTCACATCTCTATGGATGGGAGAGTTTATTTGAAAGGAAGTCTCTATGAAAGGAGGAGTTTATTTGCAAAACGGTGTACATCCATTTTGTAGAATGTTGGGAAATTGACAGTTTTTGTATAGGGCATTTCATTGCATTGCATTGCAAGAACAACCTGGATGCACTGGTACTAAACAACTATAGGCCCATGTCCAATCTACCATTCATGGGTAAAATAATAGAGAAAATTGTTTTTAACCAATTAACTGCTTTTCTAATGTCTAATAGCTATTTTGATAAGTTTCAATCAGGTTTCCGTGCCTACCACAGCACTGAAACAGCTCTTATTAAAGTTATGAATGACATAAGATTGAATTCTGATACTGGCAAATCATCCGTTTTGGTGCTACTCGATTTAAGTGCCGCTTTCGACACAGTTAATCATTCTATACTACTACATAGACTGGAACACTGGGTTGGCTTTACAGGCATAGTGATCAACTGGTTAAAATCGTACTTACAACAAAGAAGTTTTTTTGTCGCCATTGGAAGACATACCTCATCACCGATGTCTCTGAATTGTGGGGTCCCCCAGGGCTCCATTCTGGGACCACTACTGTTCAGTCTGTATATGTTGCCACTGGGACACATTATCGAGAATAACTCCATAAATTACCATAGCTATGCGGATGATACACAGCTCTACTTATCTATGTCCCCAAATGACTATACCCCCCTTGAATCACTCTATCATTGCGTGGACCAAATTAACAAATGGATGTCTCACAATTTCCTCCAGCTGAACACGGATAAAACTGAAGTAATTATATTTGGGAAAAGAGAGGAGAGACAAAAGATTGCTACTATCCTTGAAACGAAGGGACTGAAAGCAAGGGAAACAGTTAAAAATCTTGGGGTCCTCATTGACAGTGACCTAAACTTCAACAGTCACATGAAAGCTATACTAAGTCTGCATTTTATCACATAGAAAACGTCTCTAAATTTAGGGGCCTGATGTCTAAACATGATCTGGAGAAGCTAATACATGCCTTCATTTCTAGTAAAGTTGATTACTGTAACAGTCTTTTTACTGGCCTCCCCAATAAGACCATTAAACAGCTTCAACTTGTACAAAACGCAGCTGCAAGGGTTCTTACAAAGACAAGGAAGTTCGACCACATTACTCCAATTTTAAGATCGCTGCATTGGCTCCCAGTAAGCTACAGAATTGATTTTAAGGCTATGCTACTTGTGTTTAAATCACTAAATGGAAT
>NC_085880.1:24432781-24435281 GCF_034702125.1 Engraulis encrasicolus
GTTTGCTAGTTGTCTGCTGATGTTGCATAACCTTTTGGATGTTTTTGGGAATAAATCAAGATGTTTTTTTTTTAAATGTTAACAAACACCTGCCCCCATTTCAATGACCAGGATTTCGGAAAAGGCTAAAGAAAAGATAAAAAGAATCCCAGGTACTGACAAGTCCAGGGTAGTGTGAGCATTACAACTGCATGTTGAAATTGACTGGAGATATCCTTTAAAGAGAACGGAGAGGAGCTGCTTGGTGGGTTGGCAGCTACCGATTGCAGATGCTCTCTATTGGAGATGATGAAAAAAACAACTGGGGCCTTCCCTTCACCACCTCTCTCATCCCCTCCTTTTCTCTACACATCCCTCCCCCTCATCCCTCCTCCTCCTTTTCCCTCTATTTGAAACGCTCAGAAGAAAGAAAAAGAAAAAACAGCCAGAGCCAGCCCTCCCCAATGACCTACCCTTCACTGCTCTCCTCTTTTCTCCCCTCCTCCTCCTCTCCTCTATAACCAGCCCTCATCTCCTCCTCAACCCAACCCTCCTCCTCTTCCCTCCTCCAGAGTGAAAGACCCCTTTTTACAGTAAAAAGGACTCCTCCTCCCACTGTCCCCCCTCTTACGGCCCCCTCAGGCCTGGGTAGGAGAGGAGAGGGTGGAGTGGGCTAGAGGGTGGATGAGGGTGATGGAGGACCAAAGAGGAGTCCCAGTGTTCAATGGCAGGCAGGGCAGCAGCAGAGAGTGCACCTCCCCCTCCTCCCCACACTTTAGAAGTCCTCCTCCAGTGGTGGTGGTGGTGGTGGAGGTGGTGGTCACAGATCGGACTTTATTCCCGCACAATCGGAATAGCTCATAGAGGTAGGGAGTGGGTGTGCGGATGGGAGTGCGGATGGGAGTGTGTGTGTGTGTGTGTGTGTGTGTGTGTGTGTGTGTGTGTGTGTGTGTGTGTGTGTGTGTGTGTGTGTGTGTGTGTGTGTGTGTGTGTGTGTGTGTGTGTGTGTGTGTGTGTGTGTGTGTGTGTGTGTCTGTGTCGTGTGTGTGTGTGTGTGTGTGAGTGTGTGTGTGTTTGTGTGTGTGTGTTCGTGTGTGTGTGTTTGTATGTGTGTGTGTGTGTGCTTGTGTGTGCCTGTGTGCCTGGTCGCACAGGGGCCTTTTCACGCAAGGGGGTTTCTGCCCCAGAGGCAGGCCTTTGAGTTTAGGTCCCCGCAGGGGCCCGCCGTGAGAAGTGAAGAAAGGAGGCCATGTGGAGTGGAGTGGAGCTTGTTTCTTTCTATAAAGTGTAATCAAATTCCTATGCAGATCAGTGGATGAATGTCTTCATTGGGCGGGCGACAATGGGAGAGAGAGGGCGAGAGAGAGGGTGAGAGGGGCGGGGTGGAGGAATACAGAAACCTGGCTGCGGGTTACTTTGTTTGGGATGTGTGTGTGCATGGGGGGTTGCCCAAAGAGGGGTGACAGGGGTCATGCACACATATACACATACACCTACGTGTACACACACACACACACACACACACACACACACACACACACACACACACACACACACACACACACACACACACACACACACACACACACACACACACACACACACACACACACACACACACACACACACACACACACACACACACACACAGGCCGCCCGTGTGCTGTGCAACTGCTCAGGTATGAGCGGAGTAGATTAGTGCTAATCTGCTCCTTTAAAAGCATCCGTCAATCAGAGCCGGTGCACCAGGGTTCGAACCAGGAAGGGGGTCCCAGTCTCCCGCGGCTACCCTGCCAAAGCTGGCCCCTCATTACTGAATCAAATTAAACGATTGTGTGTGTGTGTGTGTGTGTGTGTGTGTGTGTGTGTGTGTGTGTGTGTGTGTGTGTGTGTGTGTGTGTGTGTGTGTGTGTGTGTGTGTGTGTGTGTGTGTGTGTGTGTGTGTGTGTGTGTGTGTGTGTGTGTGTGTGTGTGTGTGTATGTGTGTGTGTGTGTGTGTGTGTGTGTGTGTCCAAACGACTCTTCATTACAGCATTAAGTGATTGTGTGTGTGGGTGTGTGTCTGCGTGGGATACAACTTGTGTTAGCTTTTGTCAGCTGTATGTAGTAAGTATGTACGCATCTGTGTTCGTTACTGAATTATTGGTAACACTTTATGTACGTATGATATATCCAGTGTTGGGCAGTAATGCATTACAAAATTAATTAATTGATGCAATGCATTACTTTTTGCTGTAATGCAGTAATGTAAAAGCCTGGGCAAAAGGAAGACTGTTGACTATGTCAAACAGTCTGGCAAAAGCCAAGAGGAATCTGTCTCCGTGGAGGGTGGAAGATGGTCTGATCTTACTCTGCCATTTAAGTTCGTTGGAGTTCCTTATTCAAATATTGTACTTTATTAGCATGACTGTTACAATATAGCGTCGCAAAAGCATACAAATAACAAAACAAAAGTGTGAATATAGTTACCTTAACCAATTAGTAACATACTTTGCGGGTGAGTTCTGCGTCACCACTCTCA
>NC_085880.1:24460281-24480281 GCF_034702125.1 Engraulis encrasicolus
CTCCTCAGCGCTCCGGGACCTCCGACTTGACAAATTAAGCACTGGAAGTGACGCTACACCAGTGGTGTAGTCTACTTTTTATGGTGGGTATACTGTACATATAAAAAAAAATTGAAGTGGGTATACTGTATATATTTTTGCTATTCAAAACAATGGATCAATCAATTTTAAGTGGGTGAACTGAAATCCCTGAAATTTAGAAGTGGGTATACTCCATATACCAGCGTTCTACGTAGACTACACCACTGCGCTACACTATGAATTGCATACTGTCGGGTCCTTATGTGAAAACAACGGCAGCTATGTCTTTGACTTAACCAGACAACACAGTCGTAATCTATCCAGTCGCAGCTTCCTCGTCAGACAAGACAAGCAAGGAGGCAAGCAAGGAAGCATGATGTTTATGATCAACGATATGACCTTCAACAGGTGTTACAGAGAGCAACAACTGACACAAAACATGAATGCAGATTTATGTGCAAGTATACATCTAGACCAGTGTTTCCCAACCAGGGGTACGTGTACCACTAGGGGTACGCGAGCACACTGCAGGGGGTACTTGGAAAAATGCTTTTATTATAACAAATGTATGTAGCAGTCACGTCAGGACAGAGAAAGCAATATAGAACATCAATTAGGGGGTACTCGTGGCACAACTAAGAGGCTTAGGGGGTACGCGAGACAAAAAAGGTTGGGGAAACACTGATCTAGACTGTGTGTGCATTTGTGTGTGTGCGTCCGTAAGTACACGCATATGTGCATGTGTCCGTGCGTACATGCATGCGTCAGTGCGGATGTGTGTGTGTGTGCAAAGGTGGAATTTGTGTGTATGTAGGCCTATTGCATTGAGGCATGGGGATAATGCCTGGGGACATGTGTGTTTAGCCCGTGGACATGACAGGGGGAAGTTTAGGCCCATTAGCACGACGGATTAGCACTTGAAACTTCAGACAACCTGACGGACAGGCCAAGAGATGGCACTGTCACAGTGACAGGCAAACCTGTTCACCTGGTACTAACAACAACAAGGCTTCTTGCTGTGGCGCTATCAACGGAGAACATAGTGTGAAAATGCTAATCATGTGCTAAGCATCTGTGTGTACGTGTGTGTGTGTGTGTGTGTGTGTGTGTGTGTGTGTGTGTGTGTGTGTGTGTGTGTGTGTGTGTGTGTGTGTGTGTGTGTGTGTGTGTGTGTGTGTGTGTGTGTGTGTGTGTGTGTGTGTGTGTGTGTGTGTGTGTGTGTGACACATTGATTGTTAATGATGTTCTCACACCAACCTGCCTTGCCATGCTTTTCACAGATGTATTAGCGCGCGCGCACACGCACACACACACACACACACACACACACACACACACACACACACACACACACACACACACACACACACACACACACACACACACACACGTATCAGGTGTACGTTGATATCCTTACAAAGCATTCTCATTGTATAAACTTAGCCAAACCCATGCAAACCCTGAACTTACCGGCAAAGCAAATGTTTTGAGACGTTTTGTTCTCTCAGTATCTCAGGAAATTACCTAGAACAAATGTTGGAGTAGAGGGGCATGGCGCCATTTGATCCACACCTATTATAATCCGTATGGTCCTTTTTCCAATTCAGACATTTACGCCTTATAGATGTATTGGTACACACACACACATATACACACAAGCACACGCACACGCACACACACACACACACACACGTTAACATAGCAAACACTTCTACAGCTCATACGCCCATATTACACACACCTAACGACACACATTAAGATATTGCGTGCACACACACACACACACACACACACACACACACACACACACACACACACACACACACACACACACACACACACACACACACACACACTCCCACGTGGGTGTCTCACCCCTCCATGCTGATACGTCCTTCCCAAAACACACACGACCTTCAATGGGGAGCACACACTGTAACACACACACACACACACACACACACACACACACACACACACACACACACACACACACACACACACACACACACACACACACACACACACACACACACACACACCATATGAAATTTCATGTCTGTCCCCCAAGGGCACATATGTGAGAAATTGCAGCCAGGTGCAGAACGTCCTGTACACTGTACTACTGTGATGTCACTTCCTGTTCCTGGCGTGTCATCCCCACAGGACAATTTCCTGTGATATGTGACAATGGGTTAAAAAACAGATGATCATAACTGGGAGAAAGGAGACGAGAGAGAGAGAGAGAGAGAGAGAGAGAGAGAGAGAGAGGGAGAGAGGGAGAGTGAGAGAGAAATACACACAGAGAGAAACATAATTACATTCCTTCGGGGGTTGAAAGGAACATGGAAATATAAAAGGGGATGAAAACCATATAAAGAGGATTATGAGGAAAAGGAGAGTGAGAGATAAGACAGACAGGTTCACTCCATAGTTTGGAGAAAAACTTAAAATTCAGCTTTATTGTCCCTAAAGGGTCATTGATTGAGCAGCAAGGCATGAAAGAGGTTCATATGCCCATGTGGAAAGGTAGCCTGGGTACATTTTAGATGTCTTTGAAATGTGTAGGAGATGGTTGAGGATAATAACCGTACAGTACGTCAGTGAAACACAAACTCAACTTTCTCATGTTCCACTGTTTTAGTTCCACTGTTTTAGTTCCACTGTTTTAGTTGTCTTGTGTGGCTGCTTGTAGTGACCGTGATGGGATTGATGCCACAGAGGCAGTAGAATCCTTTGGTGTTGGCAGTCCTGATGCACGCCATCTAGCAGAGGTTGTCAGTTGTGTGAGTGAAGAGTTGGAAGGCTGCTATGGTAGTAGAGGGTGAGTGAAACAGTCTTCCAAAAGCGTATTTCCAACAAGTTTCCATATGTGAAATATCCAAGAGGACATTTTTTTTTTAACGTCTACACATTTCAATGGCTTGAGGTTTATGTACAGCTAGAAACACATCTTAATGAATACACAAGTGAGGGAAAAGATGTGTTCTTATGTCATGGCTGTTCTTAGCACTTCATCAATTGAATTTTCAAAGGACATTGATGTTAAACTATTTAAAATAATATATAATAAATGAACATCCATACATATTGTATACAGGTATATACACAAACAAAATTAATATCAAGAGATAAATACAGCTACAAGCTGAGGTAGGGAGATTTGCAATTCCCACATCTGAGGGCATAAAAAAGAGAGAGATGAAACTTAGTACGGGAACAACGAGCTGAAGAAGGATGAACTGGATGAACGAGTGCCAGCTTTCAATGACATCAGAGAGGATGCAGTGGTGGGAATCAAAGAAAGCGTCTCTGTCAAGGCAGAAAAAGAAATACTATCGCGATTATTGATGAAATCCACATCAATATTCCAAGTATTAGTCCAGCGATGTTGAGAGTTCTTGCTTTCCGAGATGCTTCCTTTGCCATATCAAATTTTCCAGTAGCATGGAATGTGTTGACCTAAAGTGAGAAGACAGATATGGAATACATGTAAACGGCATGATGTAATACATTTAACATTATGTATACAATACATGTAACAGACATGATGCAATACACAGTAAAAAATGCAGTGTTAATTCAACACTTAGAGAGTGCTTTGGGACCAAATAAACTCTAGAAGGTGTTAAATCGACTCTGTTAGTGTTGCATTAACACTCCAGTTTTTACTGCGTATGTCTATACAATGGACATGCTATACCAGTATGTGTTCACTTATGGGCAACCTGTATTCAGAATGTACAATCCCAGTGTCACATATTCCAAATGACCTGGTTTTATTTACCTGTCCAATTCAACCAGGTGAGCGTTCAACCAGGCACTCACCTGGTTGAGCTGGACAGGTGTAGGCAGGTCATTTCAAATATGTGGCACTGGATTGTACCTTTTGAATCCAGGTTGCCCATCGATGTACCTGTTACTATATGCAATACATGTAATAGACATGCTATACATGCAACAGACATGCTAAACACACTGACATTAAGTATTCAACACTGGTAAGCAAAACAACACAATGAAAATCTGGTGGCCATGTACCTGGCTGGAGTATACGATGGCAACTATTCCCAGTGGCCAACAGAGAAAAATTGTGACGATCGACCAGCCCAGGTAACTTGGAGGTGGAGTTGAGATTATTGTCTCCGATTCCATGGTTATTCTCCCTTGTGCTGCTTTGCTGTAGATGTCAGGTAGCTCTGATGAGCAAGGAGAAAGAGCATATTTATATGTAGCCTACACGCTGAACAGTGTTAAGGTTGCAATGATTGCTTATCATGATTGCAATGATTCCTTATCTTGCTTATCTCTTGCTTACCGCAAATCTCAACTTTTCCTGCAATTACTACTGTGGTTTCCAGGAAGCTGTAAACCAGACGGCTTTTAGGGTAGCCTGGGCTTGCCGTAGCCAGGCCGTGCCCTCCTAGTGACGCAACACTTGGTATGGTAGTTAGAGCACTGGCACATTGGAACAGATGTGTCAGTAGGACGTGCTTCATTGCTCATTTCCCAGTAGTGACATCAGTATAGTGTTGCATCACAGGCAACTTTGAGATGATCATAAAGACATAACTGTCTACGGTAGAAACGGAGGGCTCAACCTCAAGTTGAACCTGTTTCGGCATACTGTACAAGACCCCTCCCTTGCACCCTTGAAGGAGAAAAACAGGGTTTTATGAAATTGGGCCCTTGAATTCACATTATAACCTCATGTTCTACTCACCCCTGTAAGGTGTGTGTCAGTTGGAGCTCTGCCGAAGATATAGTCGTCCATGAAACAACTTCCTATGGGCAATTTTTTGTAGGCACAAACTATGCTGTTTTTAATTTATTCATTATGGTACATTACCACTCATGACACGTAGGTGGATTGCTTGCTTGGAAACTTATCGGCTTTGCAGGTAACACAGTTTTTGAAAGTCTGGTAAAGGCGGATGTGACGTCACGTCATGAACATCCGCCTTCACCAGGGAGCTTCCTATGAAGCTGATGAAGACTCAGACCCAAGAGAGTTAAAACCAACTCTACTCATCTCTAACCCTCTACAACCCTATGTACTACGTATTTTGTCCTGCTTGCACACTCAGTAGGTCCTCCACAATTTATATACTGCCGCACTTTGTTTGTTCTACATTACTTGTATACTGCTGGACTCTGTATTTACCCACATCCAGACTGTATTCACACACCTGTTTGTATATCCTATTGTAAATAACTTCGGATCAGCACTTTGCTAAAGTGCTAAATGTAAAGTAATGTAATACTAAATAGATGACACACCATAGTGATTAACATTACAACATCCATTTAAAAGATACTTTGTTTACCATTATCTGTTATCTTTATTCCAAGTAATTTACAGCTGTTTATGACAGTATATGGTTACAGTCCTTGGCTGAAGCCAGGAAGCCATTAGGCCATGGCTGTCCCATGCAATGTATGATAAAAATTAAGAATTGTAAAGAAATTACAGTTTGTTGAAAGCCTTTGTGTATTTTGATGTGCACAAGTGGCAGGATGATGTGACAACTGAACAAGCCGTTTTAAGAAATGCAATTTTGATCTGAGATGTAGTAGTTGAGAAACATTGGGTTATGTTTATGGCCACCTTAAAGGTTCACTGTACAGGAAATGGTCAAAAAGGTACTGCAACTATGCTGCCCATTGAAACTGGGCTGCCTATTGCCAAATGTGATCTTTTCATGAAAGTTTACTGAGTTATAAACTAATATTTTGTAGTATGGCCCAAGTACAGTCATTTTTGCAGCTAAAAATGGCTATTTCTGGAAATTCAAAATGGCGGAGCATGGAGAAGATCCGCTTTTTCATGTATGAAAAGTGCAATTTTTCCAGTCAAAATGAATACTTAAAAAATACTTTAAAAGTATTCATGAAAAAGGTAACATTAGTGAATAGGTAGCATGAATTCTGGAAATAAACAACTAAGAATCTCACAGTGTACCTTTAATGTTACCTGTGATGCAATACTGTAGACTCACTGTTGTCACTACTGGGAAGTGAGAAGGGCAATAAAGAGACTTCCTGTTGTTACACCTATACCAACCAGTGTTGCCAGATGTGTCTGATGAAATCCCGCCAAAAGGTTATCAAAAAACACCAAAATGTGCTAAATTCCGCCCAATTTGAACAAATTGCATTGATTTCTATGGGCCCAAAACTACCGGGGGAAAAAACGCCAAATGGCTAAATTTTCCCATTTTTACCCACAGATGGCCATCCCAAGTAGCCCAATTGGGCGGGTAATCGCCCAATCTGGCAACACTGATGCCAACTGTACTTTGAATACTATGCCTTATCATCAAAATGAACCTTAACCCTAAAGTCAGTACAGTATACAGCTTCCCATAAGCTACATTAGCAATTAAGTTCATCCCACATTCTCACTGTTCTGCTCAGTGTGTGCCTATAAATACGGCATGCTCTGTCTCCTTTCTCATATTAAAGCTACACCCGACCTCTTCTCAACAAGGTAGCAAAAAGGAGAATAACCATGGAGCCTGCAGGCATGGAGAGTGAGACAACAAGCTCTGATCCATCTCCAACTTACATGGGCTGGTCTCTCTTCACACTTTGGTTCTTTTTGCCACTGGGAGTAGCTGCCCTCGTCTTCTCCAAGCAGGTATCCAACTTATTAAGCATACGTTCAAGGGCAGTCAGCATCATATCACCAGATTTGCATTGTGCTGTTTTGCTTTCTACAGTAAAAAATGGGGTGTCAATATTTCAGCGTAAACATGTAAACTGTAAATTCAGATTCAGACCCAGTACTTACAGCGCCATGGACAGTCAGAGTAGGCCTACTCTAACAGTGGAGTCAAGAGTAGGCCTACTCTAACAGTGGAGTCAAGAGTCCGTGTAAAAACTCGAAATATCTCTGAAAATGTTATACCAACCAAAGTAAAATGAACAATATTTTTGAGGAGGCAATTTTACTTGAAACAGAGGTTATTTAAACTCTTTAAGAGTTACAGTATATTAACACTTTCTCCTTACTGCAGTGTTTCAAGCACAATGCTGTTGTATGTCTGTTACATGTCTGTTATGTATGTGCATTTTGCTTGTCTTCACACTTTAGGTCGGCTTATTCACTGCTCTTGGGAGAAGAGATATGGCACAGGAAGCATCTCGAAAAGCAAGATGTCTCAACATCGCTGGACTAATCATTGGAATAATGGTTCTGAGTGGATGGATGGCTGCGGTAATTATTGTGTTTCGCCATCCCTACGACTAAAATCACATATGTTTGGATTTTCTGTAGGACAGTTGAAACCACTGTGATATTCTGTACGGGAATGCCCTTTTCCTCTTTCCTTCACACACATGCTGCAATCAGACTCCTTTCTTTGACATCCGCCATGGCAACCTCTATGAAAAACTGAAAGATACTAGAAAGATACTTAAGACAGGCCTACTGATGCTCTGTTCAAATGAAGCTATGTTAGGTTCAGTAATGTTTATAATGTAATGCACTTCCATCTTATTCATCTTGTCTGTTGCGTGAATTGGCACTCTAGTCACACTTGTATGTCCAGTTATCTTCAGCTCATGTTTCCTATTGTAACATCTGTTAGCTTTCTGTTTTGAAAACCCCAGATCTTGGAATCCAGTCCATGGCACTATATAGCATTAGTAATTTACGACACTGACTGTAAATCTGTAAAACTCTGTTTGAAATTGTTTTTTCTTCTGATTTTGTGTGTGTATGTAATGTATATGCAGTATGTATGTATAAATATGTATTGATTATTTATTATTTTTTAATCGTTGTAACTCTTTGTACTCTGACCATTCAAATGAAGATTTCCAATCAACAATGAATCAAGACACAGAAATAAGGGGCTAAGAACAACCATGCCGTGAGAAAGAAACACTGTAAACTGTAAAAGCAATAATTCCAAATCAACGCTGTACACATTTTTTGTTGAGTTTTTGTATAACTGATTTTGACTTGTTTGTTTCCTCAAATGTGTGTCCTTAGTGACAGTGTGACGTTTGCTCCTCATGTTCAGTCATAGGCTACTGACTGTATAGCCTACCTCAAGCCAATGAAAATAAATACCCTACAGTATGCTCTACTCCCATCTTGTATTGTTCATGGAGAATATATGGGCATTTTGCTACACATCCAATACTGAAATATTCTTAACTTTCAACAAGGTATTCTATTTCGCTGACAGTGATATTAGTTTTTCTCAATAGTATTGGTATATTTCTCAAATCTGTCTCACAAAGAGAATTTCACAAAACAATTTGGGAGTGAAACTACTCAAAAGATCAAGACAAAGCATTTTGAGGAAACTCTTAAAGACATGGCCCTTGTTGTCTGTTACCATTATGGCAATGACCAAGTGATAATGCTTTACATAATGCTTTTATTCCACCATTGAGGCACAACGATATTATATACGTCTTCTGCAGGCAACATGAGTCATCAAGCTGTGAGAATAACTGTAGCATAATTCATGCCAACGTTCAGCTTAGGGTGCTTCACTTTAACATGCTGATGGAGACAACGTATGGTAGATTTTAGTTCACAGTTCAATTCACAAATTAACATTAAACAATTATGGACTGTAAAATAGTTCATAGATAGGCTAATGTTCATAGTTCTATGAACTGGTTCATAGTTCAATTTGACTGTCTTATCCATACACCTTATAGGTAAAATCAGTGGCGACTCTAGCTTCATCTGGGGTCCCAAGCGATATGTCTGAGGAGTGAATATTTGAAAGAGATTTGCCACTACTGCAGAAAAGTATGAGCTGTTAGTGTTATTCACCATTCAGGGGCTTTGGGGCCCCAAGCGACTGCTTAGTCTGGTCGACTGCCTAGCCTGGTGACAAGGTGTGCCTCTGAGCAAAATGACTTGACATTCTGATGGCACAGACATGTTCACTTTCCTGAACAAAATTCATGTCAAATAACTCGAACTGAATAGCTTTACCTTAGAAATGAAAGGAAACAAAATTGAGTAAATGTGCATTCCATTTTGGCAGGGATCTTTCTGTCCTGTAGCTGCATTTTGGATGCACGACCTTTTAGCCTACTTCAAATCAACGGACATAGTACCGTAGTTTGCTACTTGTCCGAATTATTTAAGAAATATGTACTTTATGTCTTGTAAGTTGTGACAAATATCGTTGAAATGTACCACAGCAATGGAGGAAAAACTGTAAGAGAGAGGGGGAGGGAGGGAAGAGAGGGGGAGGAGGCTTCTAGCTTTCTGGCCTGCCATCCATCCTGCCAGCAAACATAAATAATATCCTGTGGTGAGGTATCCAGCAGAACGCATGCACACACACACGCGCGCACGCGCACACACACACACACACACACACACACACACACACACACACTCACACTCACACTCACACTCATACACACACACACACACACACACTCACACTCACACACAGGGCTTTCCTGTAACCCAACGTCCAGACAAACTTCCACACAGATGTTCCCTGAGCACTAAGGGAACTTTGTACGGTCAGTTCATGCACAAAGCGACACACACACACACACACAGTACACACACACACACACACACACACACACACACACACACACACACACACACACACACACACACACACACACACACACAGTACACACACACACACACACACAGTGCACACACACACACACACACACAAACATACAGTACACGCTCACGCGCACACTCACACGCACACACACACACACACACACACATTGACTCGTGCACTCAATCAGACACACCCACAACCCCATTCAGAAGGAACTCACCTTCCCCCATGTGGATGGGGGGGATCCCAGTGGCCTGTTAGTAGAAGGTAGTACGGCAACAACTCTGCAGGAGATAGTAGAGACATGCCGTATATTTACACAGGTATGTCCACAAGCAGGGCAGTAGTCCAACACACACACACACACACACACACACACACACACACACACACACACACATCTCAATACAAACAATGTTATGAGGACCCAGTTCTGAGCCCTTCTCTCTTTCCTGGGCCCGGGACAACTGACCTCTTTGTCATCGTCCCCCCCGTCAGCTTTCCTGTCCACATGTGCCATTCACGAGGTCACGGCCAGCGCGGGCGGATGAGACATCAGAAGGTGGCCGAACCCAGGTGACACCTCTCCGGGGGACATTTCCGAACCCACGGCATGGGGTATTCCAGGGTTGTAAATACGGCCAAACGCGAACCAGCTGTTTCCATTTCAAAACAAAAAAGGACAAAATAACTCTTCCTCGCATTTTATTAATAGTGAAAAAATATGAGTGGAGTAGGGTATCCTGTGTGTGTGTGTGTGTGTGTGTGTATGTGTGTGTGTGTGTGTGTGTGTGTGTGTGTGTGTGTGTGTGTGTGTGTGTGTGTGTGTGTGTGTGTGTGTGTGTGTGTGTGTGTGTGTGTGTGTGTGTGTGTGTGTGTGTGTGTGTGTGTGTGTGCGTGGCGGCGCATGCAGGGGGCAGAGGGCATCTGAAAACAATGACACACGTGTTGCTTTACCACTTAATAGAGAAGCCAGCCATTTACACACACACACACATACACACACACACACACACACACACACACACACACACACACACACACACACACGAACCACGAACACAAACCACCCGCCGCATTTCCCCTCTCCGCGGTGTTGTCGGTGGAACCGTCACGCACGGTTAGCGCAGAAGTGTCCCACGCCAGCTGTGAGAGAGTGAGTCATAGGATGATGCCACTTACGGTAAACACGCTCAGAATATCGTCCCTCGAAGTCTCCCAGTCTCCCTGACCTCGTTTATAGGCCATTGTAATGGCTTTAATGGCTCTAGGGGGGGCTAATCATCCACTGACATCAATAAAGATGAAAGGCTGTGTGTGTGTGTGTGTGTGTGTGTGTGTGTGTGTGTGTGTGTGTGTGTGTGTGTGTGTGTGTGTGTGTGTGTGTGTGTGTGTGTGTGTGTGTGTGTGTGTGTGTGTGTGTGTGTGTGTGTGTGTGTGTGTGTGTGTGTGCGTGCGTGCGTGTGTCTGTGTGTGTGTGTGTGTGTGTGTGTGTGTGTGTGTGTGTGTGTATGCAGGGTCAATAGTAATTCTAGGGCCCCTTCCTCCCTGGGCCCAGGACAGCTGACCCTTTTGTCCCTCATGTCGGCTTGTGTGTGTGTGTGTGTGTGTGTGTGTGTGTGTGTGTGTGTGTGTGTGTGTGTGTGTGTGTGTGTGTGTGTGTGTGTGTGTGTGTGTGTGTGTGTGTGTGTGTGTGTGTGTGTGTGTGTAAAGGTTGTAAACATGGGTGTGGATACTCACACTGTGACTTTCTTATCTTCAGTGGCTGTATCTGTGTCAGTTACTCTAGTCCTGGCCTATTGCCTTGTAGGTAACTGTGCTCTGTGTATCGTGGTTCATTTAAACTTCTACTAGAGTATTACTGACCTCCCACACATTATGGGAGACAATTAGGAGAAAAACTGATCAGGGATTCAAAGTGCTCACATAGAAATCACACACACACACACACACACACACACACACACACACACACACACACACACACACACACACACACACACACACACACACACACACACACACATAAAACAGCAACCTTTGGCCTGTTTCACTGGAGTCAAACAGCTACGTGCTCCTGAGCACAGAGAGAAGTCCATCTCGTTACAGTCAGCAGCCACTCCTGTGAACCTCCCCGTCCTAGGCATACACTGCCCTGATCGGGGTCGCGCACTCCCTCTCTCTCTCCCTCTCTCCCACACACACACACACACATGCGCACATGCACACACCCACACACACACACACACACACACACACACACACACACACACACACACACACACACACACACACACACACACACACACACACACACACACACACACACACACACACACACACACATCATGAGTTCAGTTAGCCGTACGCATGCAATCCAACTGCAACACAGGACCTAAATTTAGCCGCACATTGTGCAGTGTCACCAGCCACCACTGTCACCAGGACCGTCCCCACCACCATGTCCCCTCCCTGACCGGCCCAAGCAGTGACTCACAGCAGGAGAGGCCAGGGAATGTACACAATAAAAAAATCAGTGTTTATTCAACACTGTTCTGAGAGTGTATGGTCCCAATTAATTGAATTCAACACTCATGTAGCGTGTTCAGGCCAACTGAGAACCGTGCTGGAGCTCGTTCCCCCACCCAATCGCGAACTGGCCGTCGTGTTCACGCCACAGATACTAACGTTCGAGAACCGGAAAGTTGGTTCGCAATGCGAACCGTAAAGTACTTGGTTTTTCTCCGCGAACCGTGACGACAACGTGGGCGTCAGCAGGTTCATCCGGGTAACAGAGTCACATGCGGGAAAAGTTCGGAGCCCGGTATGAACACGGGCGGTTTGCAGGTAAGCACTTTAGTGCCAAACGTAACTGGTGCGGGCACCGACACCGGCTCCGTTCTGGTCGGCCTGAATCCCCTAAAAGAGTTGCATCGAACACTAAAATTGAATGACTGCATATATTCTTGGAAAAGATTAATTTCACACTGTTTTAAAGAATATATGAATTACTTGAACAATCAATATAGAAATGAATTCACCACTAAAATGGAATGGGACCATACATATTTACAACATGGGTGTGTTTCTCAAATAGTTGTTTCTGCCATAGTTGTTACCCAGTTAGCAACTTGGGTAGTTGCCAATGGGAAATTGCATTGCAAACCGCAAAGTAGCTAACATAGAGAGCAACTATGGTTTCGAGAAATGCACCCTAGTGTTGAATTAACATAGAATTTTTTTTAAACTTTGTCCAAGAGAGCAGTTCAGCTACGCCCCTGTTTCTCTTCCTCCTGCTGCCACAGCCAACAGGAAATGTGTCACCCACACAGCTCGCTCGCCTCCCGAATGAATCTGCACAGCTCAGGATTCCAGTGAAAGGGGCCCTTTTCAGTCTCTCTGGTTTGTGCCAGACACTTGATTTGACTGTGTCCTTCTGGTAATATCTCAGAAGAGGGACAGCGGCTTGCATGAGCAGGGGTCAGGAAACAGTCAGGGCCCAAACAGCAGAAGTGATTTAGGCTGCTGCTGCTGTCCTTCTGCTGCTTGTTTCTGGTGTAGCAGATTCAAGGCCGTTTAGTGCCTAAGCAGCTTGTGGTCTTGCAAGGACACATATTGAAACAATGTCATATTGGAGGATAAATGCAGTTCTACACAAAGGCAAGGAAATAGTGGTGCATAACAATAAAGTGGTCAGTGTTACTGTCAAGAATTACACAGAAAGTGTATTATATACATTTAAAGGAGACCCACAAAAGTAGTATCAATAAAACAGTAGTATCAACAGCAACAATATGTTAAAATGTTTTATTACTAGGTCTTCCTGACAGGATTGCTTGCTCTGTCTATCTAGGGCAGGAATGGGCAACTGGACGCCAACATAAATAAATAAATAAATAAATAATGACTCAATTAAAACACTGAATAAGTCCATTGTAATTATACTGTCGGCCGATAGAGATCACTGGCATTCCTTCTAAACATTATCGGCAGTCAGTGAGCAACCAACTGCACCTCGAACTCTGCGAGTTGCACTCCGATCCCAGGTCAGGTGGCCCTGTGATGGTGGCGATGAAAAAATGTGGCGCTCCTTCTTATCATGAAAGTTGCCCATCCCTAAGCTAGTGCATCATTAATAGGCACCGTGTAATCTTTGTGACAGATACAGAAGGCCTATACAGGGCCAGTTATAAGCATAGGCCGGCTAGGCGGTCGCCTAGAGCGCAATGTGAAGAAGGAGCGCCGAAATGGCGCTCTCCGATGCGTAATTTTGCGATATGGAGGTTTTTTTATGAAGTCGCAATCAACAAAGCGTGGCGAAAGCGCTCCTCACGGCAAAGCGCCCCTCAGCCAATAGTAATATCGCTTTCAACTGTCTCTGGGAAGTCTGTGAACCAATAAACAGACAGTCCTGAGAAAGGGGGCGGGACGAGTGACAGCGTGCAATCTATTTTGAATTTGGAGACTCATTCGAGAGACAGAGGGCAAGCGCGAACAGCAATGCTGCTCTGCTGGGTGGAGAATTGTTATGTTCTCATTAAACCAGTCATTGCATGATGCAGGAGTTGCAGAGGGTGTTTTGGAAGTATGTGGTTTAATCAGCAACCGTTTGTGGTAATGTAAAGCCTAATAGTTATGAGGCTACTGTTTGGAATTAGAGGGAAAAAGAGCTTTGCTTTTGATCTGAGAAATCGCTAGTTAGCATGCTAACATTAGCCAAGTATGCCAAGCAATGAAATCCAGTAAAGTAGCTGTTAGCCTACTCACTAACACCCACCTGACATCATCATCATCACCTTGGCTGAGGTCCTTCAATGTCTGCAGCCAACTTCTGCTCATATTCTACCAGTCTGTCATGGTCAGTGTGCTCTTCTACGCTGTGACTTGCTGGGGTGGAAGCATTAGGAGGAGAGATGCTGGACGCCTTGACAGACTGGTGAGGAAGGCGGGGTCAGTGGTGGGCATGGAGCTGCAGTCACTCACCTCAACAGCTGAGAGCAGAACACTGAGCAGACTGGACTCTATTATGGACAATCAGCATCACCCCCTTAACGCCACCTTCACTAACCAACTGAGCCTGTTCAGTCACAGACTCCGTGCTTTCACCTGCAGGACAGACAGGCTAAGGAGGTCCTTTGTCCCTTGGGCCATTCAACTGTTTAACAGTATACAGAAGGACACTAAGAAGGACATCATTATTGGGGATTGGACTGCCTGAGATGCCAGAGCTGGCCCAGATCTGGAGCCTCTTGGCATGTGTGTGTGTGTGTGTGTGTGTGTGTGTGTGTGTGTGTGTGTGTGTGTGTGTGTGTGTGTGTGTGTGTGTGTGTGTGTGTGTGTGTGTGTGTGTGTGTGTGTGTGTGTGTGTGTGTGTGTGTGTGTGTGTGTGTGTGTGTGTGTGTGTGTCTGTGTGTGTGTCTGTGTGTCTGTGTGTCTGTGTGTGTGTGTGTGTGTGTCTGTGTTTGTTTTTATGTAGCTACTTGACACCTGAATTTCCCCCTGGGGATCAATAAAGTTTCTCTACTCTACTCTACTAATACTTGCTTAGGTTGACCAGCAATGTAAAGTAAGACTGGTGCCATGTTTAAAACAAGTTTAGCTGCCATATCTCCTTCCATCCACTTGAATGAATTACCTGCTTGTTGTAAGCTTAAAAAAAACATTGTTTCCAGACCAGAATGACATATAGGCCTACATTAATCATGTAAGAGAACCATGCACAGCATGTTTTCATGCTGAGTGATGTAGTATTGCAGGCTATTTACTATATTTTGTATATTATGAAATTCAAAAGCGTGACAGCTTTTCTCCCTTTCTCTCACCCTGTCCCTCCGGTTCAAACACATAGATAGCCCCCTTCTCATTCTCCTACTCACAAATGCACCACTATTTCCAGTACAGAAATAAAATTGGTTTGGAATCATAGACAGCACAAATGTGTAGCTTATTAAAATTGTTATGCTGCCATGCTTTGTGATGCTGTAGGTAGTGTAGATACGCTATCAATGCAGACCTCCTTGGTAGGCCTATTGTCTACACATGCATTTGACATGCAAATGTACTGTACCACTCTCCTGGCATTTCAATTCCATTTTACAATTCAAACACATTGATAACCTCCCTCTCATCTGGGGTTGGGGGCACCACCACCATTACATCCAAGACACCACACAGTGAAGGTACTTTCATGCAACTCAATCTGATGTGTTGGTCGGCTGTCCAAAAGAACCAGAAATCCATTTGATGCAAAACAGTTATTGTTCTTGATGCTATTTAGTTAAGCTTACTACCGGTATTACTCTTGTGTTCTGTAAGGTATAAAAAAAAAAAGGGGGGGGGGGTGCTTGCGCCAGAACTCAAACTCGCCTAGGGCGCCAAATAAGCCAGAACCGGCCCTGGGCCTATATTACAGTAAAGACTGGAGAGTGTATTGCAAGTGTGTGGGCATCTGTGGGCAGAGCACACCATAGATTCATGCTTAAGTTGAACAACTCAAACCATGACTAAGTAACCCTCTGTCTGCCTCCACGTGAAAGGCAAACACTTTGGAAAGTCTGTAATGTCCATCTCTGTTATTCGTATTTACTCATGCTTTACCCATGCCCAACTTCCCCTTCTAATCAGTTTCTTTTTGACAAAGCAGTGTTGAACCTTCCTTACCCATTTCCATTGGCTGGCTGTTGGTTCTACCAGAGTGCTGCTTCAAAACAGCACAGCAAAGAGGTCTTTTAAAATCAATGTCTGCCTTTATAGCGGAATCCCATAAAATTGGCAAAGAACCACCAAAAAAAAATATTGTAAATGATACGTGAATCGAGCGCCTGGCCAGGCCATGCTAGTCAAGAGCTAGCCGCTTCTGACATCCCTCTGGTGCTACTGCATAGCTAATCAACTCTCATCACTTCTACAAACAAGACAGCGTTCTCTAAAGTCTTAAAGTTTTTGTTCACAGCTCATGAAACTCAAGTGTAAGCAGTGCACATAATCTTGTATTTGTTACACAGAGATTTAAAAACAGAATTGCGTTACCTTTCATTTAAAAGTTGCTTTCTGCCAACATTGTCCAAATTCCTTTAGAGAAGCACTTTTTGCCACATGATGACATGACACGAGACTAAAATAAAAGGTTACTACTGTGTTTGTCTTGAATACCTCATCAGCTACTCTGTGGAAAGTGTGGCCATATGGGTCTGACCATTATGCTGCATAGGTGGAAATTGTGTCACATCAGCAAAAAATAGCATTCTGACAGACAGTGCTGCACATACAGTACGGCCTATTTGGGCACTGTGCCAACTGGCTATGTTCTCCATAAGTTTACATGGGTTCACACAAACTGACCTGGAGTAACATTTATGCACTACCAGTCACATGTGATATTACACACGCACAGAGAGAGAGAGAGAGAGAGAGAGAGAGAGAGAGAGAGAGAGAGAGAGAGAGATGGGGGGGGGTCGAGGTATGAATCACCATTTGTGAGTATTTAGGGCTGAGTTGCAGTTGGATTGCATGTGTAGGCTAACTTGTGACCTGCCTGTGTGTGTGTGTGTGTGCGTTCGTGCGTGCATGCGTGCGTGTGTGTGTGTGAGAATGGTTTGCTTCAACAACCTATCTCCCCTCACAAAACATGTACGTGTATCATTACACACTTAGTCACTTCCACGGCCACTCTGCGTAAGCTGGCTACGCTGTGCTGAGTGCAGTGTCCTGGACCTGTGACCCAGGCTTGAACCACGAGTGCAGTGCAGTGATCTCTCTTGCTGCAGCCCATGGCGCCTCATGATGAGTAAGATGATGACTTGGAGCCAATGGGCAAGTGCCCTGACTGGACCCTGGTCAGTAGTCAGACGTAATGTTCAACGAGGGTGCAGTGTGCTAACAACACACCGTACCATAAACGGGTTGCACCCCCATGGGGACCCAGGTTCGAGTCTGGCCTGGCTCATCTCCCAACCAACGCCAAACCCGTCTCTCTGTCCCACTTACTTCCTGTCACAATATCCACAATATCTCTCATAATAAAGGCAAAAAAACCTTAAAAAGGAAGAAGTAATGCGCAAGAAATTTAGACAGTGTTCATTCAACACTTAGCACTTAACACTTCTAGTTGGCTCTTCCCCACGAAAGATTGTGATTGATTGTTCTCAACTGTAGTGACAATATTGTGAGACATAGCTGGATTCAGGGAATAACAATAGCAGAGAAATAAAGAGAGATTGAGAATAAAGACAGTTGGATTGAAAAAGTTGTCTCTACTTTACCTTTCCCTTTGCTGCCCTGTATCCGTTAATCTGTTTTACACGTTTTGTTAAGGTACCCTGAATATTGTACTGCTGCTAAAAAGAACACTTCCCTCTTAACATTTAGGCACGCCAAAGACAGCAGAATTGTGGATATACATGTGCTCCTAAAATGTACCTAGTAAGTCTGGTAATGATTTCTTGGCTACAGTTTTGTGTTCTGATGTTTCATGAGCCTTTTGTGAATGTGAAAATGTTGCCGGTAAAGTTTTGAAAGAAGGCTATATTTCTGTGGGTACTGAAAGTATATTTGCATTTGTGTGTGCGTGTGCGTGTGCGCGCGCGCGTGTGTGTGTGTGTGTGCGCATGAGAGAGAGAGAGAGAGAGAGAGAGAGAGAGAGAGAGAGAGAGAGAGAGAGAGAGAGAGAGAGAGAGAGAGAGAGAGAGAGAGAGAAGGCCACACTATATTAACCTTCTTTAAACAGTCATATCTTCCCTCTTGTCTGAGACGGCATGTTTTTATGAGTGTCACACGTCTCCCCTTTCAGGTCCATCGGTGATGAAAGACTTAGTCACGCTGTGCGCGCACACACACACACACACACACACACACACACACACACACACACACACACACACACACACACACACACACACACACACACACAGACACACACACACACACACACACACACACACACACACACACACACACACACACACACACACACACATGCACAGCATAGATTTCCCATAATGCAAAAGGAGCCCTGAAGGGATTGGCTTCCAGGGAGGTCGTAAATATACAGCCATACCACACCCTTCACCCACCACGCACGCACGCACGCACGCACGCACGCACGCACGCACATACACTCATAGACCACCTCACACACACAGAATACACACACACACACACACACACACACACACACACACACACACACACACACACACACACGCACACAAACACGCAAATCATGTCAAACACTCGCAGCTTCATCTGATCTTGCCATCGTACTCTTACAACTAGGTCACTGGGCGAAGGACTCGAACAGAAATACACACAACAACACATAACGCACGCACACATACACACACACACACACACACGCACGCACGCACACACCCACACACACACACACACACGCACGCACACACACACACACACACACACACGCACGCACGCACACACCCACACACACTTTGCCCTGTTCCTTATGGATCATAAGGTTACTCTACCCTTTTCAACTGCCAGGCCTATACAAGCATATTATTTGACCTTCTTCTCAGTGTATGCTTTGTAACAACACTGTAAAAGTTAAAGTTAAGTTAAGTTGCCCTGATGCTTTAAGTTACTGTTTTATGTTTAATAGGCAGCAATGTTTTACAGTACCCCTTGGAAATTAACCCTTATGTTGTGTTCGGGTCATTTTTGACCCGTTTTCAAGTTTTAGTGTGCAAAAAACACACTTTCCTTTATTTTCTTGGAATAAGGCTTCATCTAATCCTCAGTCACAATCATTTCAACACAAAAAAAATATGTTTTATCATTTTAGTAAATTTTAAAGGTCCAAAAAAAAAAAAGTTACATCTGTGGTGTTCGGGGGTCAAAATTGACCCGGTATAGATTTTTGGTTGTTGTATGCATTTCTGAAAAGCTGTTGGTTGCCCTTTGTCTTCAGTTTGGTGATTTATGGTGAGGAAAATATATTTCTTGCCTGAACTTTTTTTTGCCAGCTTTTTGATATTACAAATCCAATATGGCCGCCGGACAGTCCCATACACTGCAATTTGTCATATCTCCTGTTGTGAAAGGAGTACAGATGTATTTCTGGTGTCTACTCATATGTTTTCATGGTCAGGGAATCCATTTCTGCATTATATCATGAGATTTTTTGCACATTTGTTTGCAAAATACATTTTTGCACATTTTTTTCCCCAAAAAACGTATCAAAAATTCATAATGGCACCCAAACATGTAGAACTGGTCTTATACTTTCCGTAAAGTTGATGTGGCAATGACATCATGGTCCATGCTCATGGCATAGAGGATTCAGATGAATAGTGTGACTTTTTTCATGTTAATTGATGTGTTCATTTCCAATATCTTTGCATTAGATGGGCGAAATAGCCGTGACTCTGACAGAATTGTTATTTTGTATATTTA
>NC_085880.1:24500281-24502781 GCF_034702125.1 Engraulis encrasicolus
GTGTGTGTGTGTGTGTGTGTGTGTGTGTGTGTGTGTGTGTGTGTGTGTGTGTGTGTGTGTGTGTGTGTGTGGGGGGAGGGTAAAGTATTTTTGGAACACAGCAGTAGGCTATGAGTGATGTGAGTGTGTGTGTGTTATGATAGGTGCAGGCAAAGCCGGCATGTTTTGGACAGGTGACACATTTAAGTGTGGACTATGTGTGTGTGTGTGTGTGTGTGTGTGTGTGTGTGTGTGTGTGTGCGTGTGTGTGTGTGTGTGTGTGTGTGTGTGTGTGTGTGTGTGTGTGTGTGTGTGTGTGTGTGTGTGTGTGTGTGTGTGAGAATATTTTTTTGACTTAGGAGCTATGGAAAGGGATTATTTGCTCTCTGGCACAGAAGTGTTTGGGCGTGTATGTACAGTATGTGTGTGCAGGGGGTGGGGGCGAGTGGGCTGCATTCATGAATGAGTGTTCAATGTGAGGGCCAAATTGAGAGTAGTGTACAGATCCAGAATACCTCTCTCTCTCTCTCTCTCTCTCTCTCTCTCTCTCTCTCTCTCTCTCTCTCTTGCTCTCGTTTGTGCGTGTGCGTGCAGGTGTGTGTGTGTGTGTGTGTGTGTGTGTGTGTGTGTGTGTGTGTGTGTGTGTGTGTGTGTGTGTGTGTGTGTGTGTGTGTGTGTGTGTGTGTGTGTGTGTGTGTGTGTGTCTGTTTGTCTGTCTGTCTGTCAGATTCCTGCAAAAACCACTCAGGACATGCAAAATACCCGTCATTTGTACATACAGCAATTGGACTGTATAACAACAAGCTAAAAGCAACTGCGGCACTTAAGTTCACTCACCTGCACAAACTACCTTTTATTCATTTTACTTTGTTTCTTTTATCTAGCACAGTTCTTACCCTCAGTTTTTATCTTCCGTTTATATCTCTTACTGTTATTTAAGCGTACACACCTTATATTACACCTGTCATCACCTATTTATTTTAATGTGGTAGCCTATGTCTACTCTCTATTTTTCTGACTGTCTATTTGTTTATATGTCTTGAGGAGATGTGTAATGTAGACCACTTGAGTTTCCCCCTGGGGGATTATAAAGTTTTGCTTGATCTTGACCTTGACACAGAGCAGTGGTTCCCAAACTTTTTTTCCCTGCGTGCACCCCCCAAGCAAATTTATGGTGTGCTGATGGCCACGCAAGTATGGATTTACTGTGCATTCACTGCACATGATGCATTATATCGTTTTGGGGAATCCTCTTTTCCAATAGTCAAGGAGTTAAACTGCACTTCAGATGGACCCTTCCAGCATACAATTCACCATAAAATTAAAAACAAATTAATATTCATTAATGCTGGTGGATATAAAACACGCATATCCACCATTGCTCTATTCAGCTTGCGCACCCCCTAATGGCAGGCCGCGCACCCCCAGGGGTGCACGCACCCCAGTTTGGGAAACCCTGACATAGAGTATTGACTGTACATGTCTGATATGGAACACATACATGGAACTACAGTATTGACCGTATGCGTCCGACTTCTAACCCCCTGTCCTCAAATCAAGGCCATGCCAATGATAGTACTACTGGGCAAATAGGATGAACAAAAAGAGAGGATGTAAGTATGTCGATATGGCAGACACATCCTTAACAGGCTCTGTATAACTGAGGATGCATCTGGTTTCCTATCGGTGATATAATCAAAAGATATTTTCAAAGTATTTTCAAAACAATATGACAATAATAGAGATTATCTCATCAATTGTAGATTATTCCTTCTATGTAACTTGTAGTGTTCATGCTCAAGACTTAGTTATGCTTAATTCCACTGTCTTCCACTGTAGACCTTATGCCTCTAAGAATCCTGGGCCCAACGTGGACCTTATGCCTCTACAATCTCTATCTATGTCTTCTTCTTTTGTCTTCTTGTTATCCTCTCTTGTTTCTGTCTCTCCTTTCTACTTCTCTTTCTAACTCCATCTTTAACATTGATGTTTTTTTCCCATTTGTTAAGCACTCTGAGCTGCATGCCTTGTATGATATAGTGCTAATATAGTGCTATACAAACTATACTATAATAATAACAATTGTTTCTTTCTACTGTCGGGTCATCCAGAACGATGTCAGTGCAGGTTACTGCACCCGTTATGTATACAACCAAAGTTCTTCACAGTAAACAAAACACAGTGGACTCGCCTTCATACAGGTTGTTTACTTTACTGTGTGTGACTCCATGTTACCCGGATGAGCCTGCTGACGACGAAGTTATTGTCACGGTTTGCATCATAAACCAACTTTCTGCTTTCCAACCGCTTTGATTGGCACGAACACGAAGATTTCAGATTGCATGTGGGCACTCGCACAGTCAACTGCCAGCCTGAACATGTCTTCAGAGAGGCACGAGTAAGCTGACCTTGTTTTACACCACTGAAGTCGCCCTCTTTCTTTCGCTGTACCTGTCCCTTGATACTGCTTCATACAGGCACAACAAATGACAAATTAGTTCATTATAATGCCACTTCAAAG
>NC_085880.1:24510281-24535281 GCF_034702125.1 Engraulis encrasicolus
AGAAGAAGGGAGTCTCACAGCGTGTAAGGAGGCAGAGAGAGAGAGACAGAGAGAGAAAGAGAGAGAGAGAGAGAGAGAGAGAGAGAGAGAGAGAGAGAGAGAGAGAGAGAGAGAGAGAGAGAGAGAGAGAGACTGGGCAAATATTTCACCCTAGTCATACTGTAAACGTTTGCTTGGGTTTGAGATGACTGTGTCATTGATAAGTCATGGGGATCTTGCATGCACGCTCACACACACATACACACACACACACACACACACACACACACACACACACACACACACACACACACACACACACACACACACACACACACACACACACACACACACACGCACACGCACAAAGTGGCTCAGTGTGTTGGCTCTTGGCTCCGATGGCGGTGGGCTGTGAGAGCTCATCCTGTGCTGCGAGAATCGGAGTCGGGGCCGCTGGGCTGCCGGGCCGCCCGCCAGAGCACACCCAGAGGCCGAGCCTACCTCCCAGGACCCCTAGCCTACAGCAGTCCACTAATCTGACTCTCGCCATGAATGTTGCTGCACACCAGTGGTTCCCAAACCTCTGGGGCAGCCGTGGCCTCGTGGTTAGAGAGTTGGTCTTTCATTCCAGGGGTTGCAGGGTCGAATCCCCCTTGACCTCTCCCTACATCTCCATCCATGGCTGAAGTGCCCTTGAGCAAGGCACCTAACCCCTGATAAATGAAAGCGTCAGCTAAGTGCAAAACATATATATAGGCCTATATATATATATATATATATATATATATAGGCCTATATATATATATATATAGAGAGAGAGATATTTCAGCAGGAACCCCCTTTTGAACTTTGGAATATTTTTGCCCTGGCAATTTTTTTTACCATTAATATTGCTAGATTTTCCATTGATAGTTTGTCTGCTAATATTGCCAGAAATCCACAGGTCAGCAAATACATCTCTTGACCATACACCTGTATACAAGTCCCTTTTGTCCGCGACCCCCTCTCAGTACGTCCGCGACCTCCAAGGGGTCCCGACCCCCAGTATGGAAACCACTGCTGTACACATTCATTTGGGCTGTTGAAGGGCAGTGATGGGTCAAATGGTTAGTTTACAATCCAGTGGCGCCTATTCCAAATGACCTTGTTTTACCTGTCCGATTCAACCAGTTGATCATTCAACTAGCCAATCACCGGGCTTAATTGGAGAGGTTAACCAAGTAATTTGGAATATGTGGACATGTATTGTAACAAATGAATCCATTTTGTCCATCGCTGTTGATCGGCTCCTCTGCATGAAGAGGCCACGAGTCTACCTCCCTAAAAAACCCAATCTGGGCAACAAGGGGGAAACCATCCAGCATCCAGGCCAGTGGAGAACTAATCCCTTCTCTATGTTGTTCACCATTCAAAAGATAGCAAGTGGTCTTGAAAGTCTACTTCCCAAGAGCCCTAGCCTGGCTAATGGGACTGCAACTCTCTTTGAGCACGTGGTCTGGCCAATTTGCTTTACAAACCCACTTCTTTTCGGGAGGTCTAGAGGGCGGTTATAACTCACATTCGTGATATGCCTCTGTATGCTACTGGCTGAAGCTGAAATCTGTCATTCCCCTGCCAAGGGAACTGGGGCCCATACGGCAAAGCCTGTTCAGTAGTAAACCAAACTCCATGCTCTTCTATTGTAACTTAACCTGGTTTACTCCTGAACCAGCTTTGTAGTAGCCTTTAGGCCCCTGGTGTGTTAATAAACATACGCCATCGAGGCACTGGAAAAGATAAAAATTCAACTCTACTCTCTGACCACTCTAACTTCAAAACATGCTTCACTTTGGAATTGTATGCATGCGACAATAAAACTCCTTGGGTCCTAAAGATCTTATACATGAAGACGACACGTTTAGCTGATGCTAAATTATATTTCCCATTGTGTTTGTGAGTGCCCTCCATCCTAGGCATGCTGGGATTTGTATTTTTTCTTGGTGCGGGAGGCAAACTCTTTTTATGAGAGTCAGGTGCAAAAGGAAGACTCAAGGAAAGCAGGCGGTCTTCCTGTCTGTCCCGACGCTCCAACACCTCAGCACACATAAACATGTAAACATAAATAAACAGGGATAAACACCCCCCTCCCGGAGCACCACACACTCTCAGTCCAGTCAAGCAGATGGCACACATGTGTGTATGCGGATCAAGTGTATATACAACCAGGGGTGTTTGTGGGAGCATCTCTGTGTGTGTGTGATTGTGTGTGTGTATGTGTGTGTGTGTGTGTGCGTGAGTGTGTGTGTATGTGTACACTATGTGGGGCCATGCGTATGGCGTGTGGTAATCTCTTAGGATGATTCATAGTGCGTGTCTTGTTGCATTATAACACCATTCCTTCAGCCTGAGTTAGTAAACTAGGGTAGGGGCTACAACACTTCCAAACAACCCCCCATACACGCACACGCACACGCACACGCACACAAACAAACACACACGCACACACACACGCGCGCACGCAAGGCACACAAACACACTTTAGCAGGTTTAGCGGCCCGTAGAGATGTCGTCAGTGCTCGTTCTGCACCCATAGCTGGTAAACATTGACCTCACACACATGCTCTGTAAATATTTACACCGCGCCAAACAAGCAAGGGCCAAGGAATCTTCTTCAGACCTCTAGCTCAGCCTACACCGCCTCTCGCAATAGACCGAGACCTCTCTCTCTCTCTCTCTCTCTCTCTCTCTTTCTCTCTCCATCATAGGGCAAAGTGCGATAGTAAGTAGTCTAGTGCAGTGGTTCCCAACCTTTTTCTTAAGGGACCCATGTTTTTACTATTGTAAGCTTTGATGACCCAACCACGCGAGCGCCCGCACGAGACAGAGTCACAAGATGCCCTCCGTTTCCTGCGAAAACTAATTTTAGTTATTTTATTCCTCAATTCGTCTTTGGTCAAATATAGAATAAATGTTTAATGTAGCACTTACAATTTGTTGTGTCTATGCATTTATTAGTTAAATGCTTTGTCTTTTATTCAACGTGGGCTATATATATTTAAAACGAAACCCCTTAAAATGAAGAGGGCTCCGCGACCCCCTGTGGATCTTTGGCGACCCATAAGGGGGGTCCCGACCCATAGGTTGGGAACCACTGGTCTAACGTGTCTAAAATCAGTGTAGCACAAATGGATACAAAATACTGACCCTGACCATTGAAAAGAGAGACGTGCCCTTGTCCATGTATCATGCTCCCTCTTATGGGTCTCTCTATCCCTTCTCTCTCTCTCTCTCTCTCTCTCTCTCTCTCTCTCTCTCTCTCTCTCTCTCTCTCTCTCTCTCTCTCTCTCTCTCTCTCTCTCTCTCTCTCTCTCTCTCTCTCTCTCCATCAAAGGCCAAAGTATGACCGTAAGTAATATGTCTACAAATCAGTGTGGTAGAAATGGATCCAAAATACAGTTCCTGAGAACTGTGAAGAGAGACCTCTCTCTCTCTTTCTCTCTCTCTTTCACTCTCTCTCTCTCTCTCTCTCTCTCTCTCTCTCTCTCTCTCTCTCTCTCTCTCTCTCTCTCTCTCTCTCTCTCTCCACATTCCCTTTCTCCTACTCATACTCTCTACTTCATTTCCAGTCTGTCAACCATGCTGTCCGTCCAAGCCACAGCGTTCATAGCCAAACGTTACATGATCAAGGGGGCGTGTGGTGTGTGTGATGTGTGATGTGCGTGAATGTGTTTGTGTGTGTGTGTGGGGGAGAGAGAGAGAGAAAGAGAGAGAGAGCGAGAGAGAGAGAGAGAGAGAGAGAGAGACAGAGAGAGAGGGACAGAGAGACAGGGACAGAGAGAGAGACAGAGACAGAGAGACACATAGAGAGAGAGAGAGAGAGAGAGAGAGAGAGAGAGAGCGTGTGTTTTGGGCGTGTGAGCATCTAGGGGCTTTCCAGCACTGTGCTACTTTTTCTTTTTAACATTACATGACAGAAACATCCCTCCATCTTTTCTCTCTCCCCCTTCTTTTCCTGCTAATCCCCCTCCTCCTCCTCCTCCTCCCTCCTCCTGATTTTTTAGGTACGTAGTTCACACATAAACAAGGGCTTCTTCTTCTTCATGTGCTGAGAGAGGGAGGGAAGGTCAAGGACAGTGTATTGGCCAATGGTTCGCAACCTTTTTCTGCTGGGACTCCCTTTTGGGACCTAAGAATATTTTCCCAACTTCTGTATTCCAAATGCCAATCATAATGTCATTCCATCATATTGCTCCATTTTTAATGTGAAAATCTCCGGAAAAGCAAAATAAAATGTATTTATTAACCATACCAATGAATACTGTTACTTACAATTCATGAAATATTTGAAGTGTATTATATGAAAGCATATAAAGATTTTAGTGCAAACAGTACCTCCGTAATGCTAAGGCTACACTGATGTGCTACGTTGTGTCAAGTCAACTTACGTCAAAAAATACATTGAAATGAATGCACTCTATTTATTTTACAATGAATATTCTCTGCACTGCTGTTTCTGCCACAGCCTGTTCCATCGACTACAGTGGAAAGTGTTACGGCAGATACGTCTTTGACTTACAGTAACACCCCACCCTCCTCCCATAGGGGTCGCGACCCCCCCATGTTTGGGAGCCACTGGTGCTGGTGAAAGGGTGCCAGGCCCAGGCCCAGGCCCCGGACAGGACAGGACGGGACGGGACGACAAAAACAGCAGGCAAAGCGAAGTGGGGAGGCGAAGTGTAGCCGAAATGGGAAGGGGAGGCACTGGTGAAGGGGTGCCTGTGTCGTGTCGATATGGCCCACACATCGAGCTGAGCTACAAACTATAGTTAGGGGAGGATTTTCCGGTTATATTGCTATCCGATTGGTAACTCTTTTTAAAAAATATATTTTTTCAGGGCTTTTTTATCTTTATTTTTGACAGGACGGTAGAGGAGAGACAGGAAATGAGTGGAGAGAGAGAGAGAAAGACGGGGAAGGATCAGCAAATGACCCTGGCCAGAATAAAACCCGGGTCGACGGCGTAGTAACCCGGTGTCCAACCGTTAAGCCACGGCAGGGCCAATTGTATCTCATTTTGACAAAGCAGCGCAAATCGACAGGATGCCGGCACAGTGCAGGCCGACAAAAACAGCAAGCAGAGCGGAGCGGGGAGGCGAAGTGGAAATGGGTGGCGCTCAGAGGAACTGGAGGCCTTTCCTTTCCTGCTGCAATCACGGGTCCAAGGGTTTCCTGGCATTGTGAAGGGGGGAACTTCAGAACCGTTTGCTCACTCACACTCACTCACACTCACACTCACTCACACACACACGCACACACACACACACACACACACACACACACACACACATGCATACACACTCTCTCTCACACACACACACACACACACACACACACACACACACACACACACACACACACACACACACACACACACACACACACACACACACACACACACACAGTCAGTTTAGTCACACACAAATGCAAACACACAATTATTAACAGATTTCTCACATACTCTCTCTCTCTTTCTCTCTCGCTATTTCTCTCTCACACAGAGAGAGAGTGATAGAGACAGTGATATATATATAGAGAGAGATAGAGAGATAGAGATAGAGAGAGAGAGAGAGAGAGAGAGAGAGAGAGAGAGAGAGAGAGAGTAACAGTAACACACACATGAACATAAAACAATTAACACACAAATGCAAACACACATCATTAACAGATTTCACACACACACACACACACACACACACACACACACACACACACACACACACACACACGCGCACGCGCACACGCACACACACACACACACACACACCTACATCAATGTATTGCAGGGGGACAGGAAGAGAGACTTGCTTTGTGATCCGAAGGCCCTGCCACTGATAAACACTTCATTATGAAATCTGAGAGGACACTGTAAATATTTGCCCTCAGAGTTATCACCCGGCTCTTATCAGCGCGTGAACTTCTGACACCGTTGCTGCATTGCCCAGGCTCCTTTATTTTCTTAATGACCACAGGCTAGCCTGATAACTTACTTCACACAGAATGGGAGAGCTGTGTGCTGCGACACTGCTTCAAATCTGTCCCGTCCAATTGCTTCTCACAGAGGAAAAAAGCAAACACACACACATTTGCGCACTTATTCATGTTCACACACACACACACACACACGCACACGCACACGCACACGCACACGCACACGCACACGCACACGCACACACACACACTCTAACTCACTCACTCACTCACTCACTCACTCACTCACTCACTCACTCACTCACTCACTCACTCACTCACTCACTCACTCACTCACTCACTCACTCACTCACTCACTCACTCACTCACTCACTCACTCACTCACTCACTCACTCACTCACTCACTCAAATAGTTCTTCTTACATCTTTCTATTTGTATAGATTTTTCTGAATATCTCACATCCACCACTAAGGACTGCATTGTTCTGTCCTTTGCATGTTCCCCTCTTCATGTCTCTCTCTCTCTCTCTGGTTATGTCCTCCCTCTCATTTCAACTACAGCCACTGGAACAAGTCACAGATTTCTTCTGTCTCAGCTAAAAGCAAGACACCGTGAGATCAGTGAAAGTAAAGATCCACATGAATCTGTATTACACTTTTGATGGAACTGTGATAGAACTTTTGATACTTTTGACACTTTCGATAGAACTGTGTTAATTGAGGGAAGCGTTGAAACATTGGGATGATCTTAAAGGACCTGATTGGGTTTATCCAGTGTGAGCAACCATCTCAGTCAAGCCTGATAATCTGGCATACAGGGCATTTGCTGGTAGGGCGACAGCCCTCAGGGGTTAACACAGTGGGGTTTTATTGATTTTCATTGAGACTGACAAACAATTTACAGGGTGCTGAATAAAAATGGCTGGTCCTCTTTTTTGGTCCTAGTCCAGTCCTGGCCAAGCATGTCACCAGAGACAGGCCAACACTGTCACTGAAGTGATCCTGCAGTTCACCACTCGGGGCCCGAACCCGCCACCTCAGTCAATGCTTCAGTTTGGGCATGGGAGACAGAGCATGGTACTGCTGAGCTATAGGTCCAGACTCAGTGCTACCGATACAGCATGAGGCTCCAGGAAGACGCAGAAGTCTACTAGTTAGCATCCGTTACCACTCACCCTCCTAAACCTCACTCCCAACCTCGGCCTATGGCACCAGAGTAATTGACGTGATCCTGCGCAAATTCACCACTCGGTGCTCGAACCCGCCACCTACCAGTCAAGGCTGCAATTCTGGCATGGGAGGCTCAGCACGATACCGCTGAGCTAAAGGTCCAGACCAATAGCTCAGCACTACCGATACTGTATGAGGCTTCAGGAGGGAGGTTTATCTAGCGTTCTATGCTGAACTGTGCTGGTTGGCATCCGTTACACTAGACAATTGGTGCAGCTTTATATTATTTCCAGGAAGTCTGGCATTCCAATAAAATATTCACATCATAATCATAATCTATTCACTTCATTGGGATTAACTTGGAAGGAATTGATTCGCGGCCATCTCAGTCATTAACCAACTATTCTCCCTGTCGCAGATGTTCCTGGACTCATGTGGGACAGAAGTATCTGACCGGAGACAGGCCGCTAGTCAATTGGTGTAGCTCTATTTACAGGAAGTCTGGCATTCCACTACAGTCAGCTAAAGGCTGACAAACTCACTTCTGATCACTTCCTGCCCGCCCGCCTCCCAGATAAGAGCTGACCTCAGAACAGTGATATAACAGGGGCCCGCATCGCATGGCAAAAGCCAGGGAAACTTTTTAACAGCGAGTTAGTTGTGGTTTAATCATTCACAGCAAGAGAGAGGCCTGGGGTGCATTTCTCAAAAGAGAAGGTGTTAGCCTGTTAGCAACTTCGGTAGTTGCCAATGGGAAAATGCATTGAAACAACGAAGTAGCTAATGTAGTAAGCAACTTTGGTTTCGAGAAATCCAACCCTCGTCTGCCACACAGTCCGTGCTCCACACTCTGAAGCCGAGGAGCCTTTCAATTTATCATCCAGCAGCCAGATGCCTGAGTCAGATGAATAGCAGCTGACGTCGGCCAACCAACAGAGCTGATCCCAGGTCAGCTGTACAGTGTGGGGGGCTATGGACAGTGTGCACAGCCACCATAAAATATGTCTTCATTCAAGACTTACAGGGTCAATTTGACATCTTTTAGACTGTATTTGGTCCAAGAGTAGCCTACTGTCTAGGTCTTGAGTTAACACTGATTTTTTTTCTTACTGTGTAACTAGTGCAGAGAGAGAGAGAGAGAGAGAGAGAGAGAGAGAGAGAGAGAGAGAGAGAGAGAGAGAGAGAGAGAGAGAGAGAGAGAGATGCAGGGCAGGCAGGCACGTCACAACACCCTTGGCCTAGTCCAGACATGCACTGGCCTCAAGGCACAGAGCTTCTTTTAACCCCCTCTTAATTTATATGAGGAAGGGAGATGGGGGGTGGAGAGGGGGAAAGAAATACTGGCAGTAGGAGGGGAAGAATAAAGGAGTCAGGGTAAGGGTTGTATTGGGGTGATGAGAGAGAGAGAAAAAGAGAGAGAGAGAGAGAGAGAGAGAGAGCGAGAGAGAAGGCTGTTATGGTTAACTTTCACTTGATTAGGTTGGGACGGAAGCATGAAAAGAAATACACAGCTGCTTCCAACTGAAGAGGTTGGAGGATTGGATCATACTGTAGAAGCATGTTTGTGTGCTAAAGAAAACACTTAAAACATCTATGCAAGAAATGCTCAGTTTTGGTTTTTTTTTTTCAAAAATGACTTTATTGGGAGAAACTACAAAAAATGTACAGTACAAAGTCAACAGTCTCACACTTTGTAGTGAACTGACTTTCCGCCCAAAAAAATAATAATTACAAACACAACTCGAGTTGCTTTTTTTGTCCGTTGCCTTTTTTTGATACATTCAAACAGCTTTACTTCTGATAAAGTAGTCAACTCAGAGCACATAGTGAGCATCCCCCTGTACCTAACTATGTACAGACAAAACGTGTTCAACATTTTACCAGCCCGTCCAGCAAGTTTGGAAAAGAAATAAATCGGCCCATTCTCCTATCAAGAGAACCTGGAGCAAGTGAAAACAAAGTGAAAGGGCGCTGTAATAAAGAATAACATAAAAAGGCTTCTGCTGTTATCGTTTAAAAGTTGTTTTTTTCCTTTTTCAATGTTTATAAGCGTTTTTTTTTCTCTTAAATACAAGTGGTAACAACCTTCCAAGGACAAACTCCAAACTTGAGACTACATTCAACTTGAGTTAAAAAAAAAAGGAGAGATAGGAAAGAGTTACATGTAAGGAAAAATACTTTATTTGGTGAATCTTAAGGCATGTAAGACTGTGAACCCCCACTGCATGTTGGCGTTTAACACTGGGGAGGTGCAACATGGGCTTTGCTACATTCTCTGGCACGTGGCTTGAATCACAGTGTGACCGCGTGCAATCATAGATAACAGGAGGAGAAGGAGGGAAAGAAATACTTTTTGGTTAATTGGTGGTTTTGTTTTTCAAAATGTGGGATCTCTTGACTTAGTGATCTCAAAATTGATAATTGATGTGTTAAGAGTGTGTACGGCTAGTTTGGACGGTCTTTTTTGTTGGGGGGGGGGGGGGGGGACAAAACAAAACAAAAACAAAGACAGGAAGAAACAATAAACCCACATTGTTTACATTCTACAGACTCCACTAGAGAAACAAATCTAGGGATTCTCGCCAAAAGGACAGAAAATAGGCCTTCCAGAGCACAGACAAGCAACCTCCAGCAAAATCACGCAAACTTTTGTTGTTTGTTTGTTTTTTTAATAAACGTAAACAAGGAAACAAAATTAATGAAATAAATATCACATACAATATCTTAAATTAAGATTTTTTTTTTACTCATTTACAATAAAATAACGAAGTGAAGTTACAAAAGAGACCAAACAAAAATATATATTACTGTGAGAAGAACATACACTCCACTTACTGTAGATTAATAATGGCGTTCATAATTTAAACATAAAAGAATATATCTATTGCTTCATCATACTCGATAAATACAGTCTGGACAATTACCAATGTAGCCTATACTTTTCACAAGATAATAAATAAGTTAAATAGTTCATAGCCAGTTATGCACCGCTATGTAATCACTCCGAACATCTAAAAAAATATAGTATATTCAACCAACAGCAGTGATCTCCCGCACAAACCACCACACAAGAATGCTTGAACTAAGCAACAAACTAACACTACCCAACCAAACCACTGCGTGGCGCTGTGAACCAAGTAAAAGTTTTGGAATGGAAGTTTTTAAGCTTTGAGAATAAAAAATACTTTTGAAGCTGTGAAGCTGTTACAACTTGTGTCAAGGCATATTCTTGGTAGGATGCAGGAAAATCTAAAACCGCTAGGTCTTTCTCGTTCTTATGAAATAAAGAAACAAAAAACAGAGATAGAAAGAAACAAAGAAGTGTAGAATACGACTTTCTCCAGGAAAAAAGGCCTTGATGCAACCTCAAAAAAGGAGAAAATCTGTTGCAGCTCAGAACACAAGTCACCGGTGGAATGCCTTCTATTGATAGCTACATGTAGTTATCAAAAACATACAGACAAACGAACTAATGCCATATCAAAAAGACAAGACAACGTCATCTGTCTCTAAAGTTTTAAAGCAGATGTATTTCTGTCAAACGTTACACGTCGTCAGAGGTGTCACCGTCCAAGAACGGCGGTGAGTGCTGGAATTTCAAGTCCTCCTCATACTAAACAAGGTATAAAAAAACACACACACGCGCACACCACATGCAAAAGTGAACAAACTTAGTCATCTGAAATCGACAGCCTGCTGAAGATTGGCAAACGTCTGCCGGCATCCAAGCTGGGAGATTCGGAGCCGCTCAGACTTCCAGAAGAGCTTAGGGACCCGCTTGCATAGCTCTCCCGGTCTGAGATGGAGTCTGGGGGGCTGGGGGGTGAGTCGAACACCGGCGACTCAGAAAGGCGGTGCAGGGAGGACTGCAAGTGGCTCATGTTGTAAGGGGGAGAGGGAGGGCAGACGCCCGAGAGATTCCCAAAGTAAGCACCATTATTGTGGTTGGTGTAGCCATTTTGAGCCTGCACCACCAGTGGAGAAAGTAAGGCTTTCAGTTCTTGCCCGGGGAAGGAGAAGGCACTGTTGACGCAAGCCAGAGTGTTGGGCGACACATCCTCATAAAAGTTTTGGGGGCAAGAGTTGTTGGAGGAACAGGGTGGCGGGGTGCGGGACGTTGGGCTTTCGATAATGGGTGAATCAAGTCCGTGTTGTGTGGCAAAGCCGGAGAAGCTAAGGCTGTGGTTGAGCTTTGGCCTCTCCCTGAAGGCGCTGGCTTGAGGGACCACCTCCTTCTGTCCATAGCCGCACAACTCTCGAGCAGACTTGGACTCTCCCTGCATGTTGGCGTTGGCAGGGGCAGGCCTGCGCTCGTCTGCGTTGTGAATGAAGT
Organism: Engraulis encrasicolus; assembly: GCF_034702125.1. Classification (NCBI taxonomy): domain Eukaryota; kingdom Metazoa; phylum Chordata; class Actinopteri; order Clupeiformes; family Engraulidae; genus Engraulis; species Engraulis encrasicolus. The sequence goes on from NC_085880.1 coordinate 24,521,731, forward strand.
GGCAACGTGGACCGTACGGACAGAAACCGATAGTGTGGAAGGTGCGGCACGGCTCGGTTTTGTACTTGGGGTGGCGAGACAAACTCCTCAGCTCGTGGTAGCCGTGCGCGAACTGACACTTCTCCCCGTATTTGCATGCGCCGTTCTCCTCGAAAGGCCGACACAGCTCTGTCTTGTAGCGGGTGGAGTTGATCTGAGAGCCCGGCTTCTGTTGCAAAACCTGGAGCTGCTGGCTCCTTTCCCCGTTTTCGCTGTACGCGCGGTCACGAAACTTGTTTTCCTTGTTCATTATGGCGGTGTTTGAGCTGCCATTCACTACCGAGCTCTCTTTCAGGTTGTTGAAGCCAGCTGGGTACTTGTTGCTGTTGGTCACAGAATCCATGTTACTGGTCGAGTTTCTGCGGAAAAATCCCGGGGTGTAGGAGCAGTTGTTTGAGCTAGACGTTGTAACAGGAGCCCCCACGGCTTTCTTGTCCAACATACTGTTGATGTGAATTGCGTTCATGTTGAGAGTCTTTTCCTGCTGAGAACAAAAGCACAGAAGAGGAAATCGATTAAAAACATGAATAAGACACTTAAAAAATACAAATCAAACTTGCGCACGTGCTTTTTGCTCTGCACGCACAAAGTAAAACTTGCAAGATTACATCAACCCCCACTTGCCACTCTGATTTGCACGCAACTTCCAAGGCATGTCATGGTATGCAGCGCACACAGCTAATGCAAGCTAGCCTGCGAACTTGATTGTTGGTTTACAAACTTTTTACCGCGTGCGCTAGTGGAGAGGCGCACTATGGTTAGATAGATTACGCATCGAAATGAATAGGTTATGCATTGACAATCGATAGCCATTTACCTTGTAAAGCATGTCGATGTCGTAGAAGGCGGACAGGATGGTTGCAGACATCTCTCTTTCGGAACTGTTCAGTCGTAGTTGATCTTTCATGAGTAGACCGAGCAGGATCCTTGCGCGCACAGCTACACGAGGCAAAGTTTTGCTAAGGGTTTGCCACGACTGCTACTTTTTGGGGGGTGAGCTGTGAGAAGTGGAAAAGAACAGAACTCCAGAGGATGGATGGTTGCTTCTCACTGCAGAGTGAAAAAAGGATAAGTTCCTCGTTTTGTTTCGTGTTGTTTATGTTATGGGGTGTTCCTTCCTCTGTGAAGTGCCGAGCCTGAATGCTGCAGTCGCCGAGACTTTTCCGCACATGAATATAAATGCTTCGCAGCGGCAGCCGTGTCGATGAGGGCGGAAAACTTTAGGGGCAAAGTCACGCCCCTTCTATTGGAAGGGAGCAGGAGTTCTGGTTGGCCATCGTCCACACCCCTCCTACAACTTTGCCTGGTCTCTCGTTTCTCTCCCTCTTGATTCCTCAAAGCTGGGGGTCGTAGATCAAACTCCACCAAGCTGCAGGAGCGTATCCACATCTGCCTTTCCTAAACGGCGCATTCGCAACGCACTCCGATTACTTTTCCGAGCAAGTCTGTTGTTGAATTACTGGAAGCTATAGTGGCCCAAGTTTTGGAGTGCTTAAATAGCTCAGGGATTGCGCAAGTAGTGTATGTGTGGAGGGGCATCAAAACAACGCCACTGATTTCCATAGCATTACATTTTATTTTCAGTCATATACCTTCATACTGAAACTTCTGCCTTCTACCAGACTGTCCCGAGTTGTCTGGAAACGCCAGCATGCACCTTACTTCATATAAACTTCGCAACATAGGGTATAAGCTCGAAAACTACTTTATTCGGGACTTAGAGATGGAAGTCTACACAACAAACCAGCCCACACTGTTAATGGCGAAAAACTGTGTAGCCTACTGCTCGCCTGAAAGAGTTAACTGCATTCTCCTCATGCGCGCGACTGAGAATGGAGGGAAAGAAACGAGCGTGCTGCTGGAGATCTGCTTTGCCCGAGTAGCATTCCTCCGGTTACGGTGGTTGCATAATCAACAACTACACTGAGCAAATTGTACATTAGGTCCGATGTAACCTACGATAAACAAGTTAGGAATAGAAATCTAGTGTTTCTTCATCTCATTGACAGCCCGATCCAGTTTTCAAAGCAGTCCAAAATTGCCAAGCGCGCACCTAATTGGCGGACAAAACTTTTGTAAAGAAAATAAAACATTTCGACTTTAAATTCTGTTTTTTTAGAATCCAAATAAAACATATTTGTGATATATATTTCAGAAGATGCAGTCTTGTGTGAATCATAGTTTTCATACTGAAAAGGTTAGGTGCCAGTATAGCACCAACGTTTCAGCAAGTGGGTGACACTTCTTTTAACTCGTGTTCAAGTTCTAGGACACACTTGTAGCTTTGTGAGCTCAGTGCCACTTCCCAAGTCCACACAGCCTGCCCTACTGTACGAGCAAACAAGCTCGGAGTCGGCGAAATCATGTCAAGTCATTCATAGGAATGCGGTACACAAAGTAGTGTAACACTGCCCTCCACCGGCGCTACTCTTCACAATACGAAGTGGCTCTTTGGCGCCACCCAAAGCACGACAGAAGTACAGTACATGTCCAAGACTTCAAACTGAAGTGCATTCATCTATGGACCTAGTACACATTCGTCATTGAAAATGGTAACTGGTTACTACCAGAGCCATACAGAGGGTAGAGTTACGCAATTGGAGGACCAGGAATTAAATGGCAGCTCCGCCTTTCAGCGAGATAAGGGTGTTCCTAAAGCGGCTGTCTTTCCATAGACTCAACATAGAACCACCACATTAACAGCCAAAAATAAGGACTAACGAACTATACTGCGGGGTAATCACCACAAATATGTAAACCAACAACTGTCTCGGTGGTGATAATCAGAAAAGTTTACCATCTGTGATGTTTATCTGAAGTTATTACTATGAACAGCAAGTCTTGTCATATTCCCTGCATTGCATTTGCTATGTGCTACGCCCACTGCTAGGAACTAACATTCGCAACGCTGAGCAGTACTGAGAAGCTAAAACAGCTAATTTTGCTAAAGAGGAAGTCGGCCTAAGCACACGGCGGAGATTGCCCGACTCTACCCTCTGTATGGCTCTGGTTACTACTAGTCGGATTAAGTAAATGCCCTTAAACCCACCGTTGCTATGTTTATATCAGCGACGAATTAAATGGAAAGAAACGCAAACACAGCGTATGGCATTTAAACCTCAAAGAATCCACGGAGTACCTGCCCATCCAATGACAGAAAAAAAACTCACACAACCCCTCGTCGCATACTGTTTTTATTGGGGAACGTTCAAGCGCTCCAAAACATTACATCACTTTTACAGTAAAACAACATGGCCACTACAAGCGCCCACGGCACAGGCAGCTGTCTCCACACTGGAGAGCGCGCGCTGGACACACAGGGGCTCTTGTGTGCTGCCTGCGCCTATTGCGTAACCAAGCAGAGCAGCAGACCAAGGGGCGCATTTTGCCCGATTTCTTTTTCTAGAAACGAAGGGCGTATCGAAAAGAAATACCGCAGCTCAGGCTCATGACCAAAATACCATGCGTACGAAAAATGTCCTGTAGCGGAAAGCGGGCAATGTGTGGAAGGACTGCACCGGGCGGGTTTTTTTGGTTGTTGTTTTTTACCAGCTTCGTACAATATTTTGCTCATGTGCTGTGAATTGAAGCGGGTTTACCCCCATCCTCTACCTGAATGTGCAGTTCAAAAACATAAAGCCAGAGCGTTCATTTTTGCGGTATGTTTTTGATGTTTTAGCAGAGCGGTCCCTATGTGAGTTTGGCCCCGGGGTGTTGAGCTGTGGCTCGGATAGATGGTGGGATTCGATTAAGCAAAGACATAACCTAGTCAAGCTCTTATGCACCCCAGGCCATTTCCCATGAGTTAAAATCTCTCTCTCTCTCTCTCTCTCTCTCTCTCTCTCTCTCTCTCTCTCTCTCTCTCTCTCTCTCTCTCTCTCTCTCTCTCTCTCTCTCTCTCTCTCTCTCTCTCTCACACACACACACACACACACACACACACACACACACACACACACACACACACACACACACACACACACACACACACACACACACACACACACACACACACACACACACACCATTTTATTTGAATTAAAACAGTCTGGGGACACATGGTTCGCATGATGGGTCCCTGTATAGCTTTGCAGCTCTCAAAGCAGAACTAAGTTGGAGAAAAGAGCAACATGTACAGTACGGTGAAGTACACACTGGCAACCTTCTTAGGTACACCTTGATTGTATCGTTTTGCTTTCAGAAGTGGCTTAACTGCCTGCAACTATACTTGGGTAGGCTGTGGCATTGATTTCACCGATGCTCAAATGGTGCTGTGGGGCCCAAAGTGTGCCAAGAAAATATCCCCGGCCCACACTTACACAACCAGCCTGAATTGCTGATACAAGGCAGGATGGATCCATGTGTCCATGTTGATGTCAAATTCTGACCACGACATCAAAGTTTCGCAGCATAAATTGACACTCATCAGACCAGGCAAACAGAGAAATACCAGATTGAGGCTATGGCTTTCATACTACTATTATTCTGCTGACGACCACGCCATTCAAGCTAAAAGAAACATATTGGGTAAAAAAAACAGGATTTGGATACTTTGACTAAGAGCTGAGCTGTTTTTCTGGTGTGTAGATTAAAGGACCAGTTCAGTCAATTTCAACATGCAGTTGTAATGCTCACACTACCCTGGACTTGTCAGTACCTGAGATTTTTGTTTCTTCTTCTTCAGCCTTTTCTGAGATCCTGGTCATTGTAATGGGGGCAGCGCTTTGTTTACATTTCAAAAAAACATTTTTATTCATTCCTAAAAACATCCAAAAGATTACACAACATCAGCAGACAACTAGCAAACAGCGGTACCTTTTGGGAAAATATTTGGATTTTAAATGTAAACAAACGCTTTCCCCATTAGAATAGCTCATATCTCGGAAAGGTCTGAGCCGAAAAATGTGGCATCATAGGGTACTGACAAGTCAAGGGTAGCGGGAGCAATACAACAGCATATTGAAATTGACTGAACTGGTCCTTTAACTGAATAGAATATACCGTATGTGTAGAACAAGAGTTCCTATTATAACATTGCCTCCTTCATGAGTCATAGTGTTCGACAACAAATAGGGAAAAAAAACAACCTTGTACTGCTGGTTTCAATTCCTCCTGCTGGCAGATTGTGACATGCTGCCTTCTACTTAGATGCAGCCAGGCCTAACGTTCAGGGCATGCACAGCACACACAATCACGCACACACAAACACATCAAGGACGTTCATGCTATCCTCATTCTTAAAAAGTGATGGGAGCAGTCTGATGCCTTGTTGCAGCTCACTGCGGAAGTCTCCTAAGTACAGTTGGAACTGCTCACTGAGCAGGACGAAGGCTCCTGGAATGGTAAAAAAAAATAAAACACCTAATCAGCAATTAGTGAATGCCTGCCGTGTGTGTGTGTGTGTGTGTGTGTGTGTGTGTGTGTGTGTGTGTGTGTGTGTGTGTGTGTGTGTGTGTGTGTGTGTGTGTGTGTGTGTGTGTGTGTGTGTGTGTGTGTGAGACATCAGAAGTGGGGTGTGGTGTTGGCGGTGGGGCATTACAACACATTGAAACCACAGCAGTTTCCTCTTATTCCCTTCCCTTTCCTGAAACTGCTGCTATGTAAACAAACCGCAGCTAGGTGAAGCCAAGATGGCCGCCATCTCTCCATCAATCCTGCTTGCGCTCGCAGAGGGTGTGAAAAGAGTGGAGGACTAAAGTGGAGGTAGGACGTGAGGATCATAGCATTTATTGCACTTCTTAAAGACACTTTAAAAGAAATATACAAAGAATGTTTATGATTAAAAAGGTGTAAAATGAATAAAATTGAAATGAAAAAAAGTATTTTCTTCATCTTTGATACAGAAGGCATACGAGTCGTCTGTTCAACTTGGTATGTAAAATGTCTGCTGTAAGTGTGCGAAAGTACATTAAGACAAGATGAATGTAATGTATCGATCTGATTGCCTTTCTGCGAAGCATGATTATGTCCAGCAATGTAGTCCGGGCAGGTTTTCCAGAAAAGGTTCATTCATGGGCAGTTTAACTCGGAACAGGGGTGTAAACCGCCAAACACAGGAGTCTTTTGGCTTTCTTCTCCTAATAACACAAAGCTATAGGGCTTTTCTAGTAGACGGCTTGCCATCTATGTGGAGCACTGGCCAAACCCACTAGCTATGCCTGTTGGGGCCTAAACCACCTCCGCAGATAATGAAACCATTATGCATTTTAAAGAATGTTGGGTAAGAGTATCACTTGGAATTTAGAGGTTGTCTTTCTTATAAGGTTCATGTGGCCCAAGCCCACGGGCCTGAAATTTGCCCATCTGCGAGTTAAAGTAATCCAAAAAAACAATGTAAATCACTGCACACTGGTCCTCTTTGATTTATTGGAAGTTTATCTTGTAAAGACACAGCAAAAAGCGCTGTTCATCAAAATTAACTTTCAGTAAATCAAAGAAGACCAGTGTGCAGTGATTTACCCTGTTTTTTCTTTAAAGGTAAAACCAGGCAATTTGGAATATGTGGCATTGGATTGTAGCTTGTGAATCCAGGTTGTCCATCAGTGACCACCTATCATCAGGTGTGGTGGGGCCCCTAACTGGAGGCTGCATGGCCCTGTAGTGTCTTCAGAACTCCAAGTGCCAGGGCTGCCCGCTCTCTCTGGACAGCCAGCCTGGCGTGCTCCAGGGCGGCGGAAAACTGCGGCAGGGCGGGCAGCGCCCCCAACGCCTGCTCCGACGCCCGAGCCTGCGCCTGTGCCCGCTCCTCTAGCCTGTGCATCTCAACGGTGGGGATGCTGGCGGCGCCCGGCACGGCCGTCTGAGCCAACACGCTGAGGTGCTGGTGCAACAGCCGTGCCCACTGAAGAGGCTCTGCCCATAGGTTTAGATCGCCCTTCTCAAAGAGGAACTCTTCATCCTGCAGGAAGAACGACAAGGGTGCAGGAAAGTCAGTAGGGCTTCTTGCATCAAAAAGATGATTAGCTTTAACCTGATGCGCATCAAGAAGTTTTGTTTAGGAAAGTTAATTATGCTCAGAAGAGATGGCCTTGGGCACAGCTGTATCGCTTACAAAAGTGACGGAAAGGCTACCAAATGCATTAGAAAGATGCAACGCTGCTCTAATTAGCTAGAAACATTCTTTTGATTAGAAAAAACAATCGGATGCACGTTGTATCACTAGAAAAGCATTCAATTTAACTTTTAATTTGCTTCAAAATCTGATGGAGAAGGGGCTAGTGTAACACCAAGGCATCCCAAACAGTTGCCGAATCCAAAAGATCTGTTCTTTAACTACTATATGCCGTAGAATTTTACATTGAGGACAAAGCAATGAAGGTCACACTCTTATGTACTGTACTGTAACATTCAGCACACAAAAGACGTTGATGTCTAATTGCTGGTATTTCCGTTTCAGCCTTAGCTTAAGTGTTAAGGTCAGAATGCCTGTTACCATATGTAACATTATGAACTCTAGAAATACCTAATCCTTTTCCAAATGTACTGTACATGCTTAAGTTGCACTGTGCTCCCATGATGTAAACACACTGTATAGTTACATTTAGCATGTCATGTTTCAAGCATAATTTCAGTGTTAAGATTATAAAGTGTGCAACCAAACGTAACATTATTATGAACTCTAGAAATACCTCATCCTGTTCCAAACCTACGTGCTTAAGTTGCACTGTGCTCCCATGATGTAAATGCACTGTAACAGGGACCATTAAAAAGAAAAGTGCAAGTCTGTTTTGTTTCCACCATAACTCAAGTTTAAAATTTCAAAAGAACTCAAGGGCACGCCAAGCCAAACTCCAGTTAAATGTGAAACCGGGCTAAGTCAATTGGAGCGCTTGTTCTACGTTTGGCCCCCGACGGGCTGGATGGCAGAGCAGCTGACCCGGTCGACTTAGCGCCCGGCCGCCCCGCCTGCCCTGGACCCAGAGCTGCCTGTGCCACTTCCACTTCCTGTGGAGAGGGGATTCGTTTCCTGTCGGGGCCTGGCACCACCTGCACCAGGGCCGGGGGTTCGCACACGCACTCGAGCATACACCCTTAGGCACACACAATCAGGCGTGTGCACGCACACGCACCACCTCTGCACCTGGGGCAGGGTCACATTCCCCTGGGGCGACATACACACACACACACGGACACACTGACACACACACTGACACACACACGCACACGCACACGCACACGCACACGCACACGCACACACATACGGACACACACACGGACACACACACGGGGACACACACACTAGGGCACGTATGAATGGAGTGTGGTTTCAGCTGGCGCCTCTACTGTAAGTGGCTTCAGATGAAACGATAGACTCTGGCTTGCGTATACTTCCACACCATGCAAAATGGTGCTCTGGACCCCACGGCTGTTTTACTACCCCCAGCGCGGGACTAGAATGGCGCTTTTCAACGGCTTGGCGTGAAAAAGGACACCGGGGCTTGGGCCCAGCCTATTCCATGACGACATTGTGCCAGTAATGAACAAACCATATTTAGATGGTGCTGTGAATGCAGGGACCGATGTACAAAAGTAGGCACCGCAAATAGGGCTTGTGTGTGGTGTTTTTCGGTGAAGCTATTGTTCTGATGCAATATATGAAGAAAGTAGACTTTATAGGGGTGTCAATATGATTACAAGGTGCTGGAGGTATATTTCTCTTTTTGTTTTCATGAAAACTTCTGAGCAAGTGGGTAGATGTTGACCAAATCCTGTGTGCCAATACTCTATGCCATAAACTGATTAACTTTTGGAGGCCAGCGCTTCCAAAAGAGTGCGAGATGAAGGCATCAGAATGGATGCTTTGGCGTCAAGTTCCTCTATAATGTGTCCATTAAAGTTAATAACAGTCACACTCATTTCGTTTGCAGTGCTGTATGCTGGCAAGTGTTTATCCCAACACTTCCATCTGACCGGGTCAAACTAAGATGATTAGTAAGAACAACACAGTCCTCACTGAACTATTGTCAGGCTAGGCTTTACAGTGAATATTATCTCTGGTGGTCATAAAAGGCCACAAATGCCCTATAGCAGTGATTCTCAAACTATGGGCCTTGAAAGCATTCCAAGTGGGCCTTGAAATAATTTTCTAAAAATCAAAAAAATATTTGTATGTACTGCTATTGACTGTTCATTTATTTTTTATAATGTATTGGGTCAGTTTGGGTCATTTGTTGTGCCATTTCTGAAAATGTCTATGGGGCCCCAAGTTGGAATAGGTTGGGGACCGCCTGCCCTATTAACATGGTTCTCACACGATGGTTGTTACCAACCATTTGGAATATTGTCAATCGCTTAGCTCTGGAAAGGCGTGGGAGCCTGATTGGAGAATTCACGTGGCTTTTTTTTGAATCAGTACTACTTCAACCACTGACTTGTGCATACCCCGCCCCACGATCCCGCCCCGCGATTCTGATCGGACAGGCTGATCGGACAGAAATATCTGATTCCTTCTGGCTCTTCTAAGATATCCAGACCATAGTGTGAGCTCACAAAGTTTAACGAAGATGCACAAAGTACGACGGGTCTGCGTGAGAGCCAGGCTACTGCCTTATGGCCCTTACCCAACAACCCTCTCTCCTCAGTGGCACATATGTTGCCACACTCACCACTTGGCCGCTATCCTGCGATGCAGCATCCAGCGTGCAGTCTCCCAGTAGCCAGTCCAGCAGTGTGGCTGTGCCCGTGCCCACCTGGCCCCACACTGGCAGCAGACGGCAGAGGAGTGCCAGGCCCAGACGGAGTGCCACCGGCGGGCACACGGCCCCCACCGCCACATCTGGAGGAGGAGAGGAGAGGAAAGGGAAGCAAGGAGGAATGGGGCAAGGAGGAGAAAGAGAGGTGGAGAAACAAGAACACTGGGTTACAATACATATTTCACTACTCAAAAGGAATAAGTTCCCATGAACAAACAATCCAGATGCTGGTGATGCGCAGTCATAAGTATTCCAGGAGCCGATGGAATAAATCACTGCTCACTGGTAGATTCAGATTTGCTGCACTGATCTTTCCTGCTGCCTCCTGAAAAAAACAGCATTACATTTACCTAATGCTTTTAACGCAAAGGGACTTGGTTACAGTCCCTAGAGCAACTTACTGTGAGGTTTCTTCAGCCATGGATCGATGAGGGTACTGGAGTGCACCCACATACTCTCTTTACTAGTACAGGATTCAGACCTTCAACATGCCAATCCTAAAACCAACTATCTAGCCTGCAGGCCATGGCTACCTAAAAGCTGTATGCCAATGTGCAAACTGGATCATTTGTGGGTATCTTCGTGGGAAGGGCTACGTTGCATGCCAATAATGTTTATTGTGGATTGAAGTTTGAAGTATACATGTTTCTACAGCCTTGTTATGCCTTCTTTATTGGATAGGAAGTAGTGACAAGAAACAAGTGGGAGAGAGGGAGGTGGGGGGAGAGAGAGAGAGAGAGAGAGAGAGAGAGAGAGAGAGAGAGAGAGAGAGAGAGAGAGAGAGAGAGAGAGAGAGAGAGAGAGATTGCATTAACATATAACACCACGGCAGCCCCTCAATATGCTTGTTTATGCATGTATGGTATATCTGTGTGTGTGTGTGTGTGTGTGTGTGTCCTTGCCCTTGACACCACACTGTCTGTCCTCCATGAGACAGCTGGTTGTCTGGGCAAGTCATAACGTGGGAGCGGAGTAGCGCTGTTTTCGCTGGCTCCCAGATGAAACATACGGCCAATAAAATGGAGCTGCGAGTGGCAGAGGCCACAGCCAAGGCTCAGATCATCCACCGCAATCACAATCACCTCCCCAGACAAAAGAGGAGAAGTGCTACTGGCCATGGAAGAAAGAGGGGAGAGGGAGCGGAGCAGAGCTCATATGAAACACATCTGTGTGTGTGTGTGTGTGTGTGTGTGTGTGTGTGTGTGTGTGTGTGTGTGTGTGTGTGTGTGTGTGTGTGTGTGTGTGTGTGTGTGTGTGTGTGTGTGTGTGTGTGTGCGTGTACGCTTTTGCATGTACGCACATGTAATCTTAATGACAAACCTTATAATCCTAATGATAACCTGCTCCCAATCTCTGACCTTTGAACATAAATGATACAATGTCAAACAATGTGAAACCGAGGAATGAGACAGATGTGTCTCTTCACTTCAACGTATGGTGTGTATGGGGTGTTCCTGGGATTGCCAGACTTGTGTTTTGAGAAACAGAACTAAAAATCATCTGACTAACCACACACGCAAACCAATAAGAGCACAGCTACTCGCATTGCGAGGTCAAAAGTTCATACACACTTGCATTATTGTCACAAGTTCATATCGTATTAAACTACAACAGACGACCATTATATACCACACCACTAGCTCTTTTGAAGTCAACAAAAACGTGAAAATAAATTCTCACAAATCACAGAACCAGTGACCTTTGTATGAAGCTTGTGTAAGTCATTCTAACCATGTATCACACTCAAAAGACAGCGCATAAAAATGTTAAGATTTGACTCTGACGGAGCATTATAAACAAATGTAAGTGGACAGGTGAAGTATGAAGTGTTTCCCCCCCTCGAATTCCACAACAGAACAATTGGACTACCTGAGCGAAGCAGCGCCATACATAAGGACATCAAAGCTCGGATGCCTTTAAGAGACATTAAACCACAGCATATGTGAACTCGTGAACTTTGAGGCATGCAAGCACTATATATCTCACACATCTGTGCTAATAAAACCATGCTCATGTCAATAGCATTGCTGATAGCGCTGAGATAAGCTTAAGCAGGGGGATGGAGAGAATGTGGGAGGGGAGGGACAGAGGGAGACAGACTGAGCGGGAGACGAGAAGAGAGAGGAGAGGAGGAGAGAGAGGAGGAGCGGGGGAGGCAATGACGAGCTTCACACTTCTTCAATCTCCCTGACGACTCCTAGCCAAGGCTTTAATGACCCCAGTTGTCCATGCATCAAAGGACTCCCCATCCTGATGCGAGTGTGTGTGTGTGTGTGTGTGTGTGTGTGTGTGTGTGTGTGTGTGTGTGTGTGTGTGTGTGTGTGTGTGTGTGTGTGTGTGTGTGTGTGTGTGTGTGTGTGTGTGTGTGTGTGTGTGTGTGTGTGTGTGTGTGTGTGTGTGTGTGACAGAGAGATAGAGAGAGGGAGGGAGAGAGGGAGGGAGCAAGCACGAATCCGTGTTTTGCTTTCAGGCCTTAACTAAACAACACCAGTGACTTCAAAAGGCCGCCGCGGCTTGTCAATCACACCAGGGCACTAGGCAGGATAAGCAGCGGCGATGGCACCCTCTCTCTCTCACCTCACTGCCTTCTGTCTCCAGCTTGCTCGCACGCACACACTTTTCGGACACTTTTTCACTTATTAGCCACTCTGCATTCAAAGAGCTGTGTGCGCGTGTGTGTGCGTGTGTTCTGCCTTTGGCTAAATGTATGTGTGCTATATGTGATGATATATGTGAAATTATATATCTTGATTTTTTCTGTATTTATGTATGTATACTGGTGGACACCTTTATTTCCCTCGGGATTAATAAATGATACTCTCTACACTCTTCTACTCCACACACATACACACAAACACCACAAAAAAACATCCCAACCCAACAAAACAAAACCCAACACATATGTTGAGCTCACATATACAAAATTAGAGGCACTTTTGTGTACATAAACATGTACACACAGTAGACTTAAATCCCTTACGGACACAGAAAGACAGCTACATACACGCACACTCCTCCACTGACAGCTGTATGTGGTTGTGTGAGTTGGGGAATCGGTTTTCATTCTGGTTGAAGGTGAGCTGCTGGTCGACGTTAGGGTCTCAGAACCACACAGACGTGTAAACTAAAACTCAAAAGCAACCGGAGGCACACAGCAATTTAGACAAGTGACAAGGTCGCCTTTCGCCCCTCTTTTTTCAACCCCCCCAATCACCCCTCCTCCCCCCATAAAACGCCTCTTGCTTTGTCAATCTGAAATAGGCCTGATTGATGGCCATCACACAGTCTCTCTCTACACACACACACACACACACACACACACACACACACACACACACACACACACACACACACACACACACACACACACACACACACACACACACACACACACACACACACACACACACACACACACACACACACACAGCATGTAAAGTACAGGCTTTGGACGTGGTGGGATTACCAAAAAAACACCTTGGCACTGGTCCAGAAGGACATAAAGAGAGAGAAAGAGAGAGAGAATGGAGAGAGAGAGAGAGAGAGAATGGAGAGAGAGAGAGAGAGAGAGAGAGAGAGAGAATGGAGAGAGAGAGAGAGAGAGAGAGAGAGAGAGAATGGAGAGAGAGAGAGAGAGAGAGAGAGAGAGAGAGAAAGAGAGAGAGAGAGAGAAAGAGAGAGAGAGAGAGAGAGAGAGAGAGAGAGAGAGAGAATGGAGAGAGAGAGAGAGGCGTACAGCAGACATTAAGACATAATAGGAAACTCTAGCCGCTCTCGGCCTAGCCAGCACTCTTGAGGTTTCACACTTCTCCGACGCAAT
>NC_085880.1:24542781-24550281 GCF_034702125.1 Engraulis encrasicolus
TCATATCAGCCTTGATCTGACTTGCAGCTGCATAAGGGGAGGCCTACAGATTGCTGATAAGAAATGAAGCATGTGTGTGTGTGTGTGTGTGTGTGTGTGTGTGTGTGTGTGTGTGTGTGTGTGTGTGTGTGTGTGTGTGTGTGTGTGTGTGTGTGTGTACCTGGCTGCAGAGCCCTGAGCTGGTCTTGTGGGGTGTTGCAGATGCAGTGTGAGGCCCGGTCTCGAACCTCCTGCTCCTCATCCTGCAGCAGCGTGAAGAGGGACTGCCACAACGCCAACGTGTGGGTTATACCTGTAACACACACGCGCGTGCACGCACACACACACATAAACACAAGCAAGTGCAACACACGTGCACACATACACATGCATTAAGGTTAACTCCGGTTCAGTAAAAAGTGTGATATGAACATAGAAACAGGTTGTGGTTGAAGGAAGTCTGACCAGCATTGCAGATACAGATAATCACACTTTGGATAGTGCACAGGGTAAGTGAACTAAAACACCAAACACGCACGCACGTTCACACCAGGGGTGGAACTTAAACGTTTTCCCCACCAGTCACTGTGGCAGGTAGATTCGAAAATCTACCAGTCACTCATTATGTTTACCAGTCACCATTTTTACCAGTTCATATTCAACTGTTCCAAACATTGCAATGCCAAGTAAGATCGTTTCCTGATTAATACTTTTGTTTCAGAGGTCATAAATTAAGGGGTAACTGTGAAGCCAATACATTTTTTCATTACAAATTTGCTTAAACAAGTGATGGTGGATGCTGCGTATAATTCATAATTCAGCATTAACCCGGGCGCCTGTAGAAAAATTTCACCCGTCAAGGTGACTGGTGGGTTGACATATTTCACCTGCCAAAGGCCAAATTCACCCGTCATTGGCAGGTGGACGGGTGCTTATTTCCATCCCTGGTTCACACACATGTTCACAAACACACATACACGTTCACAGGCACACACGCACACACAGGCACACACGCACCGAGCGGCAAGGAGTGGTTGGTCAGCAAGCAGGCTGTGGTCTCCGTCAGTACATGAGCGGTGATGAGCTTGACTTCAGTGGGTTGGTCCTCAGCACAACCCTGCCTCACCAGCGCCACCCACAGGCCCAGGCTGGCCACTGCAGAGGCCTGCAGCTCCTGTCAGACAAAAAAAACACAGGAACATGACACCAGAGACGATTGAGAAGATGGAGACGTTCCATACAGAGTTTCTTCCGTGCTCCATATTACATTTTTACATTACATTGCATTTGGCAGACGCTTTATAACCAAAGCGACTTTCAAAAGAGGACATAATCAAGCCAACATCACAAGCAAATACAAAGTGCACAGGAGATATACAGAACAACAAGTGCAGTTGCAAAGAGGGGTTACCGTATTGGCCCGAATATAAGACGTGGTTTTTGTTCTAAAAATAGTACTCTAAAAAGGGGGGTCGTCTTATTTCCGCGCGCTAGAGAAAAAAGTAAAAAAAAAAATGTTTTTATTTTTTTTAATTTTTTTTTTAAAACTTAACCTGAATTTGGCCATCAGCCTATGCTTAACAACAATGCCACAAAACTCAATAATGGATGGGTTAAGAGATTGTTAAGTCCATATCAAATTTGCAGATGCTTGTTTCGTTATGACAGTTGCACCGCACGTCTATCAACTGTCAATGTCAACGCGATGCGGACGACAGTGCAAGGGGAAAAACACAAGTCAATCGTGGCTTGTTGCTCTGCTTTTATTTGTGTTTGGTTTTACAGTCTCATCAGGAAAGCTTTGGTCGTTCTCTCTGGTCAGCCGATAACGCCACTAGAACTAAAGAAATGAAGGGTGATTTGACAAACAACCTGTAGGCTAAGTTTTGGATGCTGTCATAAGCCAATCAATGGTCATCTGTGTGTGCGCGACAAAGCGACGATATGCCTCGCAACGATGCAACAACACAGAATAATGGTTAGGGCAAGAGATTGTCTTGTTCATATAAAATCACTAGGAGTTTTACCCTTGGTACGAAATGAATATCAATCGGACTTTTAATGTCAACGTGGTCCTGATAGGTAGCGCATGGGTTTCAAGTGCAATGCGTCAATCTGCCTTTGGTCACGTTCGGTTTCTACAGTCCAACGGAAAACTTTGGATGCATAAAATGAACGGCGATTTGGCGAGACGGCTGCTGGTTAGATATTGCTGTCAACGAAGCATTTCGCAAAATCTGTGCATTGCACAATAGATTGCATATCTCTACTGGACTCGTTGCCTGCCTGGCTGGCGCAGACTCTGAATGTAGGCTATGTTGCGTCGCTCTTTAAACAGGCGGGCCCAGACGGCTGTAGCCTGTTATGGTGCCTATTGGCGCTTGACAGGTGAAGTGAGTAAAGAAAGGAAAAGGATATGAGTAGCCATCTGTGGTCTTATATCATAGAAATTCCATGAAAATTATATTGTGAAATTTGTTCTTTGTAAAAAGCCTCAGATTTTCCAACAAATTAAAAACTGCATTTTGAGAAAAGTTTCAAATGTGAAACAAAATTAAGTCTTCAAAAAACTTTTTTCCCCAAAACATGAGCCTGAAAATGGGGGGTCGTCTTATAATCAGGATCGTCTTATATTCGGGCTAATACGGTAGTTGTTTTTTTTGTTTTTTTTTAATATAAAGAGTAAGTAACGAGTACACACACACACAAACACACACTCACAAACTAAACTAAACTAAACTAAACTAAACATCATGTCAGGAGTCTGCCCTGGGGCAAGGCCAGTTCAAGCATTAGTCTAGTAGATTCTCTCGAAAGAGGAATGTCTTTAGTTGTTTCTTGATATGATATGATGTAAACCTCTACACAGCACAACATGTAGCAGCCATACCCCTTTTAGGAGAGCAGGAGAGCATAGGAAAATGAATAGAGTTTAATGGGAAAGTCACAGGCCATCTAGGAGACCAGAGTTGATCCCACTTTGTTGTATTGGTGACATGAGCAACAACTTATGTTGGTTGACAATATTCAACGTCTTTGATGACACATAAGGTCTCATGACAGGCTAACACTGGACATTTGCTATAGTAATAATGTCAGGCTACCAACAGAAGAAACCTTGACGTGAGAACTTCTCCTCTATGTGAACAGCAGAGACATTTTTGGGATCATTTCTCCTGGAATTTAGGAGTCCGTTATGTGGTTGCCTGGCAACATCACATTAAAAAATTGTATTGTTATTACTATCCACATGTTTCCTACACCCCATGATGCCTTGTGCGATGGAAGAACAGCCAGACAGAAATGCAGATAACAAAGTAACCACCAGGACTCTGAATTAACATCTGCCAACTGGCCAAATGCTGGTGAAATTTCTGTTTGTCTGGCAAAAAAGAAAACATACTAGCCAAACACACACTCGATAACAGGTTAAAGTAGCTAGTAAGATTAACATCTACTGACCATTTTGGCTGGTGACGAAAATAAATAATTATACAATAGTTAGATCCGGTCGAATTATTTCCCAAATTGTGATTGGACAAGAGGCGTTCTACACGTCACTAGGAGTGAGGGTATCCTCCAACACTCTATGAATGACTATTCACATCTAATAATCACTCCACGACCAAAGATACAAAGTAACCGTAACCAACGTGGTGCGCGTTGCGCAGCAACCAAAGACAATAACCGGAACTATTTTTCCGGAGCGGAGGAACAAGCAAATAAACAATCAAATAAAGTAATTAAAATAATTTAACATTTCTTTCAATGAACTAATTGTGTTAGCAAAGGAACTATTGTATAAAAGCAATATAACACTTGTGGTCGTGAGGTTGTTCTGGGACACCCTCACGGGTGTAATTACCTACGGCACTCAGCCTGAGGCTTCGTGCATGCGGCGAATCACACCCGTGAGGGTGTCCCAGAACAACCTCACTCCCACTCGTGTCATATTGCTTAATTTAGAGCCCTGGTAACCACCCCAAATGCTTTCTGATTTAATGGTCTTCTTTTGTACCTGTGATGTGTTCTCTATCAGGTGGTTGACCAGGCCGGAAGCCATCTTAAGGGAGGCACAGTATAGATCCACACTGCAAAAAAACCACACACAAACATCCGACGAGTGAAAATAGTTGATTGGTAAAATCAAAATGAGAAATAGACAAATTCTGAATATAAATAGGAAATTGGTAACTGGAAACTGCAACAAGCATTTCAACAGGGAGAGTAAGTGGTCAACAATACTGAAGAAAGGGACTGTAAATCAAACAGTTTTAACCTTTAGCATTTTTGTCAGCTAAGAGGTTGAGGGACGCCTATGAAATAAGATGCTGGCCAGCAATCTATGCAGGCCATTCATGTCAGAAACAACTGTTATGCATTATGAAGGACCCAGGACACAACACACACACGCACGCAGAAACGCACACGCTCGCAGAAACGCACACGCACGCACGCACGCACGCACGCACGCACGCACGCACGCACGCACGCACGCACGCACGCACGCACACGCACACGCACACACACACACACACACGCACACACACGCACACACACACACCAACCGCATCTGTGTTAGTTTGTGCATAGGCATATGTACAATGTTCATACCTACGCACAGAGAAACTTAATGGGGTTTTTGTTATTAACTTTGGCTGTGGAGTATTAAATATAACGACTTGTCCTGTAGAGAAGTGGCTGTCGTCCAGACCAGCTCAGTGTGAGTGAATGTTAAGCATGACTTTATTCACGTACATAAGACGTGTGAAATCAGGCCACAACTTCTCAAGAGCATTGGAACAAATGGATTTAAAAATAACTCCATAAAAACATCTCTCTCTCTCTCTCTCTCTCCACGCACACATACGCGCGCGAACACACGCACACACACACACAAAGAACAACCCTGTCTTCAACCTTGCGGCTGAGTGGTGAGTGGAGGGGGAAACTCTTTGTAATATGATCACGCCTAGCATATAGGCTACTGGTTAGGGATGTACAGAGGCCGACTCTCTTACTCACCGTACACACACGAAACCTCTCACACACACACACACACACACAGCGCGCGCACGCACACACACACACACACACACACACACACACACACACACACAGGTGACTGTATGAAACTCAGAGCTTGCATCTGATGCGGCCAACTCTTCAAAAACACTGCTGTGTGTTGAGAACCACCTGCCGCCAGGTGCACTCTACACACACACACGCACGCAGGCACACGCAGGCACACAAAGTGGTGCCCCTCTGCCTGTGTAAATCAATATCCTTCATCACCTGGATCTGAATGCGTGACGGAGGTCAGGAAGAGCCCCTTTGCCACAGGTATGCGGAGCTGAGAGAGAGAGAGAGAGAGAGAGAGAGAGAGAGAGAGAGAGAGAGAGAAAGAGAGAGAAAGACTGTGCGTACGTATATGTGTGTTCTTTCATGAGAAGGGGCTCTTTTAGAGAATGCCATTATGGAGTGTGTATGATCGCTCCTTCTCTGGCTCCTTCAATAACAGTACAGCGCTTGCTCTGACGTCACGCACGCACGGGCTACTGAGACAACACTTCCCCTGGATTTAAAAAAAAAAAAAAAAAAACCCTCTCTCTCACACACACGCAACCACATACATAGTTTCATCTCGTGTGAACTCTTCTCATATCGTTGCTGCTTTCACTGCCGTGTGACCTTCTCATATCATTGCCGTTTCACTTTGTTATTGTTATCTCTCCCCCCCCAGAGAACTTCTACCATCATCCTCTTTATCCCGTGTGAGGGCATGCCAACACAACCCTGTGTCAGTCCCAAATAACAACAGGTTACAGGTAAAATAATTGCTGTACTTGTGGCTGGTTCAGCTATACTTGGTTCAGCTCTACTTGTGGCTGGCGCAGCTATATCAGGACAGACTATATTCGGCTTGTGTTGATAGTAATAAACTCCTGGACTATTTCCAAACCTCCAAATGCTTCGTTTTGTGAGTAGAGACCATATTTGTACTACTGTAGAAGTTTGGTGTCATGACATGTGATTTTTGTGGGGTAAAAGTTTGGAGATACTGTGAATGCCCACCAAACTATTCTAAATAACCATACAATAACTCGGTAAATTCGCTAATGTTCGCCCAAGCCAGAAAACACTTAGGGTGGACTACTGAATGGATGTCACGGTTCAAATGGCATTAGGGTGAATCTACTCCGAACCATCATTTGAACATGGTATCTGTGTAGTAGTGTGTATGTGCGTGTATGTGTGCGTGCGTGCCTGAGGGTGTTTGCCATGCCTGGGTTACCATTCAGAGACCTCTGCTGTAGAATGTAAGGTAATATCAGGTAATTTGGCAATAGCAGCAGGAGTAGCATTGGGGACTGACCTGTGTGTGTTGTCCTGGGCCAGGCTGAGAATGTGCTGCAGGAGCGGTAGCAAGGGCTCAGGGGGCATAGGGTGGACATCTGATAACGACAGCAGAGACGAGACAGGGAGAATGGACAGAACCTGCAGCACCTGATAGAGAGAGAGAGAGAGAGAGAGAGAGAGAGAGAGAGAGAGAGAGAGAGAGAGAGAGAGAGAATGAAAGAAGGAAAGGAAGAAAGAAGACAGAAAGAAAGAAAACAAAACAGAAAGAAAGAAAAAAAGAAAGAAAAAAAGATAAAGACACGCCCACAGATAAGATAAGATAAGATAAGACAACAATACTTGGATTATATCTTTTTGGTCCTCAATCTGCAACAGTGCCTCATGGATTTTGATGAGGTTGAACATCTTGGATGGGACTGGGAGAAGGTGACTACCATTGCGGCCTGTTAGCAGCAGCTTGCAGGGTTCATACACTTATACTGCATATACTAGTATCTGTAGTGTATAGGTACAGTAGCCTTAGTCTCACTGCAGGGCCAGCCCCGGGCTGGCCCGGACAAAAGGGGGCTGACGGTGATCTCATCAAAAGGGGGCTAGGTGCTAAAGATGGCCGCCGGGCCAGGTTGTGGGGCTAAGGGCCGCTTTCCCTGGCCCGTCGAATTCGATGGGCCAGCAAGCACCGCCGAGGCTCGGAGGAGGGGTCAACCTCGGGCGATATAGCCCACGTGCGATATAGCCTACCAGACCTTCGGCGATAATAGCGCAAAAGCTAAATAAGCCGACATAAATGTCATGTGTGAGTATTTGTGAGACACTTTTTATTGGTGTCCAGTGGAAAGCATGCCAAATCACGATAATGGCACAAGAGTTGGCGGCTAAAAGCAGAAAAAAGCCGACATGACTTAGCTATGACATCCCAAGTTTAAGTGTAGTGGTGCCCATGATGCCCTGATAACAACAAAAAAGTTATGTTGGCTAAATAACTTTAAAAACACAAACAGAAGTGCCAAAGTTGCATCTTATGAAATTATGCCATAAGAAAGCCAAACACCCCAAACTAATAATTTGCCCAGAATTTAGCGATAAGTCCCCCATGCAGCCACATTATTACACAGTAAAGCACAGCTGTTATTGACTTAGGCCTATTTAAAATCATCCTCA
>NC_085880.1:24555281-24562781 GCF_034702125.1 Engraulis encrasicolus
GGGCCGGAATGGAATCCTGAGGCAGGGAGATCCAACTCAACAGGCCGCCATTTAAACATTAACGGCTAAGTAATAAAACACACTCTTTCACTCACACATGCACAGACGCACGCAGGCAGGCAGGCACGCACGCTCAAACACACATACACAGAGCGACAACAACTTTGTGTCGCTTTCTGCAATCATTGCACAAGAGCAGCACGCCATTAAAATGTGTAGCACGCACACGGACGGACACACACACACACACACACACACACACACACACTCTCTCACACACGCACGCACACACACACACACGCACACGGACACACACACACACACACACGCACGAACACATATGCGCGCACACACACACACACACACACACACACACACACACACACAAACAGCTCATGTTGTTTTCTCATCAAGCACATGTAACACTCGACCATAATAGCACGCACACACACACACACACTGGCACACACGCACTGGCACACACTGGCGCACACACACACTGGCGCACACACACACTGGCACACACTGGCACACACACTGGCACACACACACACACACACACACACACACACACACACACACACACACACACACACACACACACACACACACACACACACACACACACACACACACACACACACACACCAAAGAGTGCATGGATACAAACTCTTAGCTTACCACATACTCCATGTGTCATTCAGACAGACATTACAAAGTCACACAATTGAGTGCTGGGTCAGGACTTTGTATAAATAAACACGCAAACAAAAAAGTACACATCATAATTCACATGCATACAACCACGCACGCACACACACACAGACACAGACACACACACACACACACTGCACGACACTCCTGCCCCGTGATTCCCATCAGCTTTAACAAGACATAATGATGGGAATGGCAGCATTAAACAACACGCACACACATGCACATGCACATGCACATGCACATGCGCGCACACACACACACACACACACACACACACACACACACACACACACACACACACACACACACACACACACACACACACACACACACACACACACACACACACACACACACACACACACACACACACACACACACACAAAAGCTGCAGGGTAATTGATGGCTGCTGGGGTGTTTATGGGGGAGCTGAGACAGGCCCGCGTTGACTAAACAGGAAGTGGGCCGTCTCGCGTGCGTAGCGGCGTCGGGCGCCGTGCCGTACGTTGAGGAGAGAGGGAAAAAAACCCTGCGTGGCACATCTGCCGACCCGACTGATGCTCTGGAGGGGGGCGAGAGAGAGGGAGAGAGAGAGAGAGAGAGAGAGAGAGAGAGAGAGAGAGAGAGACAGAGAGAGAGGACTAATGCGAATAGCTGTCGCTGTTCGTATGGCGCACCGATGGCAGTCCTACTACTATAGCTTCTGCTCAGGACCAATCGCAAAAAGGAGGAGCCACAAAAATGTATGAGAGAATGGGAAAAATACAGCCTGGGCCGTGCCATGTGTAAAGCTCAAGTCACTGGTCATTTCTATCCACGTTACGTGATTCGAGTCTTCTGGGAGGAGAACACTCATGTTACCATACAACTGACCAATCAGAGATTGGAAACAGGGGAGGGATAAGGAATGACTGTGAATGATGAAGGCGTGTACGACTCCACCGCCAAACGTAATTGACATTGTCGAGACAAAAGCAATTTGGGTGACTACAGCCGATTTGAGCGTCTTGACCTACAGTGTGCAGTTGGACTTGGGCGAATAATATGCAAATGGAACAGCGACAGCCGCCACAACAAATAGGAATCTCGGAATGCTTGCATTCTGCTTTTAACAGGCATACTGTCGCTTCTAGCGTTTGTATGGCTCCTGCTGGACAGTCAAGTGATTCTCTGTTGCTTAATCTTGTCGCCGCTGGTGTGTTCGCCCCGCTACATACGAGCACGTTCCATGTCACGACCAACCGCTAGCAATTGGGTAAAATCAGATGCACATTTCAAATTTCAACAGAGTTCACTCATCTCACCAGCAATCCTTTCTAAATTCAGACATTTCAGAAAATATGAAATAAAGTGAGGATATCGCAATAACAGGCCAGGAAAAATACACACTTGATGACGTTTTTTAACTTTTTTTAAGCTGAACTGAACTCAAGATAACTAAACAAAGTCTTTGAGTGCATGAAACTAAGTTACTACATTTAGATGAGAGACAAGCCAGGCGAGAGACAAGCCGCACGGCTATACATCTTATTTTGATTTATTGCGTAGCATAACCAGCAGACAGATGTTTCGGGCAATCCTATCGCATCAGCATCTTCTGTCTTCTGTTTCTATCAGACTCTCCCACTCTTCTCCTTACTCCTCTCTTTCTCTCCGTCGCTCTCTTCTTTTATGTGGGGGACTGTGTGGGTATGTGAGTTGGTCTGTTTGCCAACAGCTGTGAAATAAAAGATCTGCTGCCTCTCTGGAGCGTTTCCTTTCCGTAAAGGGTCACAGAGGGCCCTTGCTCACAGCGAACACTAGACCCGCAAGACCTTGAAGGAAACGCAATACGTATCTCCATCTCAACAGCAAAAAACACTCTTTTCAGCTCCAACGAGTCTGATTGTGTGTGTGTGTGTGTGTGTGTGTGTGTGTGTGTGTGTGTGTGTGTGTGTGTGTGTGTGTGTGTGTGTGTGTGTGTGTGTGTGTGTGTGTGTGTGTGTGTGCGTGTGCGTGTGCGTGTGCGTGTGCGTGTGCGTGTGCGTGAGTGCATGCGTGCGTCTGCCTGTCTGTTAACGTGAGTGTGTGTGGGTATAGTTGTGAATGTGTGCGTGTGCGTGTGTGTGTGTCATTCTACCCAACAGACTGTGCACAAAACGGGGCTAGTGGAGACTGTGTGTTTCGGGTTTACGTCCACTTGTGCACATGTCTGCGCATATCTGGCACATTACAATGAAGGCTGAAGGTTTCACAGAGGGAAATGTGGTGGAAAATTATACTTGAGGTGTTTGGCTCAATGTACAGTCTCACCTTGAGACACCCACTTAGGCCTGTAGCCTAAACCCACCATCTATATCACTTTCTGGGAAATGCGGAGGCGCCCACCAATTGCCATCATGTTGTGCTAGTTGTTGAGCACAATTGCATTACATTATATCACACTTAGCTGTTTTTTACAGTTATATAGGGTATTGGTTACAGTCCATCTTGGCTATGATAGACATGGGTTTTGAACCTCCAATTGCAAGACCAATTCCATAACTATTAAGTCACAGTTCTCCAAAATAGTAGATGTTTTTACTTTTATGCATGTTGTGTGTGTATGGCTGTGCTGTATGCACCACTAAGGTCACTAAGATCAATGGAGAAGAGCTTGCTGGTAATACCAAATGTCAAAGCAAAGTGTGGAGCTTTCAGCTACAAAGCGCTGCAAAGCTTTGCACAAAATGATCCCACTGTTGATGGTTTTCCTTTTCCTCAGCAATTATCAACTTTTAATTTTAATGTTTTTAATGTTTTTCCTTTGATTTTATGTCTCAGCCTTTCTTTATTCCTTTACTTTCAGTTTTTTGTGAAGCACATTAAGCTCCATCTGTATATGGAATGCGCTATACCAAAAAATCCCTTGCCTTGACTAGGCGGTGGCTGGGTGTGTGTGTGTGTGTGTGTGTGTGTGTGTGTGTGTGTGTGTGTGTGTGTGTGTGGAAAGAGTGAGACTTTGTGATGGGCATCCATCAGAGCTATTTCAGATTGACAAAGCGAGGGGCGTTACATGGGGGGGTGGAGGGGGGAGGGGATGTGTGCAAATGTGAATGTGTTTGTGTGTGTATGTCTCTCACCTTGGCCAAGCATGGCAAGTGCGTCTCCTCCATCACCATTCTACAGAGAGTTTGTGTGTAAGGGTCAAAGGTCAACGCCCTGTCCTTGTTGCCCTCCGCCTCCTCTTCCTCCTCCGCCTTCATCATCATCATCTTCAGCTGGGCCTCCAGGGCCAGCTCTCGCACCTCGTAATACGGGCACTGCAGGAGACACCTAAAGAGCTGGGAGCTTTGGGGGTCCTTTATCGTCACGCCAGGCGTCAGGCAGACGCTGGAGGCCAGGCGGGCCAGGCTCTGCAGGTACTGAACGAACCCGGGTACCGAGAGGGAGCATCGGGGGTCGTCTCCATGACTACCAGGGGTCATCGCCAGCTCAGAGGTCAGGAGCAGGGAGATGATGTCATTATGGAGAGACTGTAGCTGAGCGTCTGAGGAGAGGAGAGGAGAAGGAGAGGAGAGGAGAGGAGAGAAGAGGAGAGGAGAGGAGAGGGGGATAGAGAGGAGAGGAGAGGAGTGGAGTGGAGTGGAGAGGAGATGAGAGGAGAGGAGAGAGGAGGAAAGGAGAGGGGTGGAGAGGAGAGGAGATGCGAGGAGGGGAGAGGAGAGGAGAGAGAGGATAGGATAGGATAGAGGAGGGGGAGAGGAGAGGAGAGGGGGAGGAGAGGAGGGGAGATGAGAGGAGGGGAGAGGAGAGGAGCGGGGTGGAGAGGAGAGGAGAGGAGAGGAGAAGGAGAGGAGAAGGAGAGGAGAGGATAGGAGAGTGGTGGAGAGGAAAGGATAGGATAGGGGGAGGAGAGAGAGAGAGAGAGAGAGAGAGAGGAGAGGGGAGGAGAGGGGAGGAGTGGAGGAGGAGGAGGAGGGAGAAGGGGAGGAGATGAGGGGAGGGGAGGGGAGGGGAGATGAGGGGAGAGGAGAGGAGAGGAGATGAGAGGAGAGGGGAGGAGAGGGGAGAAGAGAAGGGAGGAGGAGGGGAGGAGGGGAGGGGAGATGAGGGGAGATGAGGGGAGATGAGGAGAGAGGAGAGAAGAGGAGAGAAGAGAAGAGAGAAGAGGGTCAACTTGTGAATGAGCAAGCACAGGATGTAAAATGTGAGATCCTCGTGTCAATATCAAGTATAGAACAAAACACGTATGAAAGGAATGTCTCACCAAACAACGCACCCCCCCACCACCACCAACACCACACCCCTTCCGCACACACCCACATACACAGTGTGTCACCCTTCTGTTCCACATTGCATTATACCCAAATAGGCCACACATTCAAAACACTGGTTGAGCTGGACACAATGGACATTATTAACCTTTTAAAACGCACTGTCTTACATTTAATTAAATTAACAAATTGAAATGACAAACAGCAAAACATTGTTTCTTATAATTTGCTCTCTCTCTCTCTCTCTCTCTCTCTCTCTCTCTCTCTCTCTCTCTCTCTCTCTCTCTCTGGGGTGTTGTCTCATGGGCCTTGTCCGCTAAGTGTTCCATAAACATTTTCACTAGCCAGTCATTGTCCCAAAAACTCCTCTCACTTCTGTTGGACAGCTTACAAACACCCACGCTAACACAAAAGCACACACACTTTTGCAGACCATTAAATACAACCTCACCACTGGTTGCTTTAGTCATACACACTATATTTATGTAGACAGACAATCTCCCTTCGCTCTTACTCACACATTCTTTTCACACACATACGCACACACATACACACGCACACACACACACACACACACATAGAAACACACACACACACACACACGGGCGTGCACACACACACTGGTAAAAAACTACAGTTCAAGTTTTGAGATGGGGGGGGAGTGGAGGAAGCCTCAGAGAGCCACAGACACTATTCATCATGTGTTGGCAAAACAATTAAAAGCAGGAGAGGAAATGTAGGTCATCTGCAAACACACAAATACACATTATTGCTGACACTTTCTTGGTAAGGTAATATCTTTCGCACCTTTCCTGAACTCTGTGAATCACGCAGTCCTTTGACCCACAGCCAAGACACACACACACGTGCGTGCCTGCACACACAGACACACACACAAACAATAATACACACATACAAGTACACACGTACATTCTAAGACACACACACACATGCTAACACCCACGCACATGGTGCGCGCGCGCAAACACACACACACACACACACACACACACACACAGACACACACACACACACACACACACACGAACACACAGCATGGTCCTCACAGGGCCTTCTTCTTCCACGGCCAGCACAATTAGTTTAACACACCTCTATCCCTCCCTCCCTCCCCTCCCTCCCTCTGCCCAGTGATGTGAGCCGGTGTGGTGCGGTGTGGAGCAACCTGACTCCAGCCTCACACTCAAGATCACAGGGAGCTGCACACAAAGGAAAGATGGAAAAGACGGAAAGAGGAAGGGAAGGAGAGAGAGAAAGAGAGAGAGAGAGAGAGAGAGAGAGAGAGAGAGAGAGAGAGAGAGAGAGAGAGAGAGAGAGAGAGAGAGAGAGAGAGAGAGAGAGAGAGAGAGAGAGACTTGAGGGTGGGAGGGGCAGACATAGAGAGAGACTGAGAGAGAGAGGAACAGGTCCAGAGAATGGGAGAGGGAGAGGTGGGGGGGGATATGAGAAAAAGAGAGCTAGAAAATGAGGGTGAAACAGGGAAGAAGGACAGAGTTGGGCTGGGTTGGCAGGTGTATATACAGGGCCTTACGCCAAAGCATCTAATGTGGTCTGGTATCATTGAAGCGCTTATCATGAACATATTCCTAATTACTAATTACATTCCTAATCACTAACATATTCCTAATTGTGGAGACCCCAACCCCCAACAGGGCATGCACATTCTCTCTCTCTCTCGCTCTCTCTCTGACACACAGGTTTGGAAGGGAAACAATCGAGAGTATAAATATTATTTGGACTTTGTGCATATCAGATTCTAATTTCTGTTGATCATCATATAAACAAGCACAGAGTGAGGCTTGAGAGCAGATGTGGGTGGTGATGTAGAGTTCTGACATTGTGCCCTTGCTGGATGATCAACTGGACTATTTTCATGCAAACAAAAAAATGCATTCAACATGATGCAGCATTCAAAACGATACAGAAGATGAATGTAGTGTCATAGTGTTTGTTGTGCTTTGGAATTCAAAGTCAGTTTAATGAAGTATCTTGACTTTGAACCGGTGCTGGACACTGTGTGTGTGTGTGTGTGTGTGTGTGTGTGTGTGTGTGTGTGTGTGTGTGTGTGTGTGTGTGTGTGTGTGTGTGTGTGTGTGTGTGTGTGTGTGTGTGTGTGTGTGTGTGTGTGTGTGTGTACCTGCGTGCGAGGACTAAAAAAATGGGGAATAGAATAAGAGCCAACATCTCGCGACTAGACCAAGTCCCTCTGTGGAGGATGTAAAAATGTGTACACGCATGCACAAATGCACACAGACAGAAAAAACAGCCCACTAATGAAGCAGTGTGTTGTATAAACTGAGCCAAAAGCCAGTCAACAGAACAGCAAATTAACTGAAACAGTTATAAAAAAGAAAAAGAAAACAGCAAAAACAAAAGAAAACAGTAAAATAATAAAAAGTAATAAAAAAACAACACACGCAACACACGCTCAGAGACGCACACAAACACACGCAGACACAGTCAAAACAAGTCAAGTCAAAACAAACGAGAGTGGAGAGCAACCCCTCCTTGTTCTTTCAAGCCATTCCAG
>NC_085880.1:24567781-24572781 GCF_034702125.1 Engraulis encrasicolus
AAAGGCGGCATAAATGGCAAGAAAACAGTACGAACGAAGAGTGTGGCTTTTAGTTCTTTTAGTTGGGTGTCATAAATGTGGGAGTAGTGAAAGAGAGTGTATTTTTATAGTGCTGGTACTAAAACGCTGCATGAGGTAACAGCTAAAGGTGGCATTTATACAACAGGGCTGTGCAAAGCAAGGATTAGCTTACTTTCTAACATTCACACACACTCTAATACACACACACACACACACGCACGCACGCACGCACGCACGCACGCACGCACGCACGCACGCACGCACGCACGCACGCACACATTAACACATCATTCTTCCAAATGCATTAACAGTGAATGTACACGCACAAAAAAATGTGTAAAAAAGATCAGTGGTTCTCAAAGCAAGGTCCGAGAACTCCTGGGGAGTCCGCAGCACAATGCCAGCGGCTCTGTGAAAACAATCATTACGGTGCAATATATGGATATGCTACAGCAGAGTGGGTTTAAGCAGATCATATCCCTTTATTGTTCTCCATGACAACAGTTACCTCTGCAATGCATGTCACATGCTGCATTTGAACGGTTTATCGCGGTTTTGACAGTTAAATGGTTCGTCACACATTTCGTTTTGTGCTTTTCCACTTTATTTTGATAGGACAGTGTGAGAGATGGACAGGAAGGGAATTGGGAGAGAGACGGGGAGGGGTTGGCATGGCAGGCGAGTTCCCTACCGGTTGACCACGGCAGGGCCACACATTTAACAAAGAATTGATCCAACATAGCCTTTTGCAATTATGAGGCGGCCCTTGGAAAATGTTCTGCTTCAACAGGGGATCCTGGCCCCACAAGAGGCAGCCGTGGCCTAATGCAGTGTTTCCCAACCAGGGGTACGTGTACCACTAGGGGTACGCGAGCACACCTCAGGGGGCACTTGGAAAAATGCAATAATAAAAATATATGGAGTGTAGTCACATTGGGATAGAGGAACAGATATAGAGCATGAGTGAGAGGGGTACTCATCATATGACAAAATGGCTTAGGGGGTACGCAGGACAAAAAAGGTTGGGAAACACTGGCCTAATGGATAGGGAGGTGATATTATCAGAGGGTTACAGATTCGAATCGCACCCTTACCTCTCCCTACACCCTCCAACCATGACTGAAGAGCCCATGAGTGATGCCTCTGACCCCACATTGCTTCAGGACTGTAAACCAATACCCTGGAAAATGACTGTTAGTCACTTTGGATAAAAGTGACAGCAAAGTGTAATGTAATTATATCCCCGAAACGTCGGGGATGTAATGGTTTTGCGTGCGCCGCCGCCGCGTCCACCGCGTCCGCCGCCGCCGCGTAAGGTCTTTCGTGTTAACGCGATAACTTTTGAACGGATGTTTGGATTTGTCCCAGATTTTTTGGGTGAATGCTCTAGGGCAGGTTCATGAACTGATTCGAGTTTGGAGGTCAACACTTTCAAGATGGCTGAATTCAAGATGGACGAATTATTGTTTGGCCCATAACTACTGACCGGGTGGATGGATTTGTCCCAGATTTTGTGTGTGAATGCTCTAGGGTAGGTTCATGAACTGATTCGAGTTTGGAAGACAACACTTTCAAAATGGCGGAATTTTCATTTGGCCCATAAATTCTGACTGGGTGGATTGATTTGCCCGGTAACACCTTATTTTAATGGTTCACCATTTCAGTGAATCTACCATATTAGGTACAGTGTAATAACCAATGTAACAATATTTAATACCATGTAATACTAGTGTAATACCAGTGTAACAATATGCAATATCAGGTACAGTGTAATAACGAGTGTAACAGTATGCAATACCATGTAATATAGTGTAATACCAGTGTAACAATATGCAATACCATGTAATACCACTTACGCACAAACACATGATGTAAGTAAAAAAATTACATTGTATTAAATATTGTTACACTGGTTATTACACTGTACCTAATGTGGTATATCCACTGAACCATTAAAACAGTATTACCATTTGCCCCATTTTTTGCTTCATTTTCACAATAGTCGTTTGGTTTTAAGCCTATGCACGTCATGTCACGTCTGTATGTATCATATACGTTTACGAAATGGTGGACGGGAGTGGTAGGAATGATGGGGGACTGGCAGCGTCGCGTTTCGGGGATATACCTTAAGCAGTCGAAGGCGACTGCACAGGCAGTCTAGTTTAATGTTATGAAATGAGAACCTTCACTGGGCCAGTCAGATGGGCCTCCACGTATGATGACACCCAAAGGATGTGCAAGAGAGTCGAGTGTGTATACTGGTGGGCCAGTCGATGTGTGGATGGGAGCGAGTGGGCTCTCTGGTGAGCATGTGCGATGGGCTTGTGTGGGGGGCCATCAGGAGATGAATGCTAGTGCCACTCCACTGGAGGTGAACCACAGGGAACTGTGTGTGTGTGTGTGTGTGTGTGTGTGTGTGTGTGTGTGTGTGTGTGTGTGTGTGTGTGTGTGTGTGTGTGTGTGTGTGTGTGTGTGTGTGTGTGTGTGTCACTGTATGAAAGAAAAGAAAATATCGGTGTGTGTGTGTGTGTGTGTGTGTGTGTGTGTGTGTGTGTGTGTGTGAAAGGAAAGATCTGCATGTGGTACACGTCTGTCCCTGTGTGTGTGTGTGTGTGTGTGTGTGTGTGTGTGTGTGTGTGTGTGTGTGTGTGTGTGTGTGTGTGTGTGTGTGTGTTCCCGTGTGTCTGTGTATGCGTAGACCACAGCGGCGCGAGTGCCTGAGAGCACATGTGAGAACAAGGGCTGCAGTGTTCAAGGTTGACGTCACAGTTTCATCACTCAGATATTAATAACTCACCGACACACACACACACACAGACGCACACACACACACACACGCATGCACACACAGAAAGACAAATTACATACAGACACCACCAGTGAACATACACAATCTCTCAACTTTCACACACGTAAACACACAAGGATACACTCAACACACACACACACACACACACACACACACACACACACACACACACACACACACACACACACACACACACACACACACACACACACACACACACACACACACACACACACACACACACACACACACACACACACACACACACCCAAATGGAAGTCATATGAACACAAAAACGCACTTTCTGTATTCCACATGCATATATTCCAGTTGTCGCTTTTTACTGCCAGCTCTCAATTTTGAGTTTCCATTTACAAAGCGAGCAAGCACACAAAACCAAAACAACAAGAACAGTCCTTGCTCTTAGCTAGGACACAAACACAGAAATGAAACCGTTCATGTCTAATTTAATGTAACATTTCGTGAGAAGATTAAGATAATGTGCGGACCACCATTTGTGGGTTAGGTGATTACTTCACTATAAGGGTAGATATACACTGTGTTTATGTAACAGAGGCCAACTAGCAGAGTGCGGCGTGGAAAAGTTAGTAAACCTCCCTCCCGAAGCCTCAATACAGTGCAGTAGCGTTGGGCTATCGGACCGGCCCCTTAGCTTAGTGGTCTCGTACTAAGCCTCCCCGTTGCCGAACCCGATGCGTTGACGAGGTGGCATGTTCGCGGCCCCGAGGGGACGAACTGTGCAGGAACACCTCATATTTACACAATGTTAAAGATCGCCTCTCAACGTAATTTAATTAATATTGCCGTGTTCCCAATTGTTATTGAATGTGTTACGCGTTGGTCCTGTTTTAAAAAACGTTCTGGTTGCTTTGTTTCAAGACGTTTTTGCAAGCTGGCAAGGTGGCTTGTGGAGAAACGAGAGAGTGTTCCGTGTTTCTCGTGGAAATGCGTCTCTGATTGGCTCACTCCTCCTGCTCTCAAAGAAACGCGTCTCTGATTGGCTCAGTCCTCCAGCCTTGGGAGAGAATGTAATGGGAAACAGAGTCGCCACTTCCCCGGATGGTACTGCACTATAGGGGCGCCAACGGAGGCGTGCAGGCTCCATTCAGGGCTGTGCTCTTTCGACAGCGACCCCTAGGCGAGCTGTAGGCACGGAGCAACCGGAGTGAGCAGGCTTTATGTATGAGGCTTTGTGCTGTGTGTGTACCTGAGAGTAGCAACCAGCTGATAGCTAAGCTAAGCTATGTTTCGGACCACCAGACGTTGCTTGTTTTGAAAACAAGCAGAAAAAAATTACTCGACATGTTTTTAGATAAATGGGTCGATATAAACCTTTGTGGGCAACGCCTTCTTTCGACGTGACGAAACACAGAAAGGCTTTCGTGATTCGCTCGTTTCTCTGCATTATTGATGTAAATTGGGAAACACCGGGAAACACAGCCAGGAGAGTTGACGCACCGCTATGAGAGCCTTGCAAGTGAGTTTAACTTGGGGTGACCGTCCGATCTTCGAAAGGAGTGAGTAAAACTGAGTTTTATCGGAAGTTGGCCTTTAAGTTCTACCTGGAACATTCAGGGTGCCACTGTTTAGGACGCCCAAACAGTTCTCTGAGGAACCTCAAAGTTACCTAAAAATTGGTTCTTGAAGGTTTTCTTGAAGGTTCCACAGAGAAACACAGGAACCCTTTTGAAGAACCCCTTGATTTCCACTGTGGAAGAAAGCCTAAATATTCCACTAAAGTTTCCTCTAAGCTTTTCTTAACATCTTATTCCTCTTGTTCTCTCTACTTTGTGGTTCTTCCCAGAACCTTTTCAGTTCTTCAGATAACTTTTCGGTTCTTCCACAACCCAACTGAAGGTTCTTTGATGAACCTTGTGAATGATGTTGAATGTCTGCACACTTGCTCCGGTTTTGCTTTTCTAGGTTTTATTTTCCCCAAATAAAAAAAAGCAAAACGGGACAAGCAACTTTATTCTCATAGTTGCACCTGCAATTTGGATGTGCACACCACTACCTTTCTCTCTGACGAACTTTCAAATTTTTTCAGTGTACGTGTAACGGAGGCCTCCATACAGTATCGATAGCACTGGGCTATCGGACTGGGCCTTTAGTCCAGCAGTATCGTGCTGCAACACCGGGCCCTGCCATG
>NC_085880.1:24590281-24600281 GCF_034702125.1 Engraulis encrasicolus
CCTAAGTCAAATATATTAACAGTTTTTAAATTCTTAAAAAAAAAAAAAAACAGATCGTCGCTCCTCTGCTGTCTGTGAGAGCGACTCTCCCCGACAGACCCCTCCCCATCGCCCTTCCTGTCTCTCGTGTCACCATCAGCTGCTTCAAGCCCGCTCTTCCAAACTCCACCGCGTGGAAACTTATTTTCAGTAAATTTCGCGATGCAGCCTACTGCAGGCTGCTACTAGAGTGTGTTATTTAACGGCGTAGTTCTATTTCAAGACCAGCTGTGTCACGGCGTTTTTGCATACCGGTACATAACTTTAGCCATGCAGGGAAGCCCAGAACGTTTGTCAAATGGAAGAGATGAGAACCCACGCGTGCCTTCTCGAGGTTTTGCAATGGATTTTAGCCCGAGTTAGCAAATTACCCGACGCGAATGTTTCTTAAGCACACGGCGATACTTTTTAATTCATCAATGGAAACAATTGCGGTGAAGCCACAAAGACGCGGGCAGACATGGAATCGCTTGCGCTCCCTCTTGGCAGTGGGCTAATCAGAAGTGTAGCCTACAATCTTGTGTGGCTACTTCACAAGACATCTCCATCGCGGAGAGATTAAACATTTCCGTTAAACATGAAATGGTAAACTGTCGCAATTGCTGAACGATTTGTTGCTTTCACTTTAGGCTACTCCGGAGGGAGAACCAATGCCTCATGACTCTCCGTTGTAGAAACTTGGGTCACATAAATAAATGTAGGCAATCAGACACTTACTTGAACTCATATGCAGCAAACAATAGTAGGGCTTAGTTCACAAGTTCTTTTTATTCCATTGCGGTTTTTTTCGTAGCTATAAAATTCACTCTGCTTGAGGCTTGTGTTGACAACCTCGGTCCGTTCAGTCCTGCTACCTGCGCAGTCCGCTGCTACTAAGGATTTTACGGTAATGTTTCAGTTTATTGCAATGCCAAGCACCGTAATGATGACAATAGCAGCGGCTTCAAAAATACAAATTCCTTGGCATCACGATGTTGGCTGTCCATCGTGATGCCAGCTGTCCATCGCCGATGGACGATGACATCGTCTATCGGCACAACCCTAAGGTGGATATTTCCTATCCCTAGCCATCAAAATGAACCTATGATGAATGCACGATCCATTGTCTCAGTCATGTTTTAGTGTACAAGCCAGTACCATACATCGTTGGAAAGTGTAGATTCTCCTCTTTCAAATGATATGCAATCAACGGGCATTGTATGGATTGACATGAGCAGACATCAACTTTTGCATGCATGGGGCTCATAGAGCTCATTGGGCAATTCTGGACCTCATCTCATCCCGGGAATGAATTTGTAGAACCGCAACTGGCTATTATTAATGCCAAAGGTGTCACTTTGATTAGTACACCTGACTAGACACTACATTAGTAAAGGTACTCTTTGATTAGTCAAAAGTTAGTGATACAATTTGGTCTATCTTATGCATCATATATCCATTCAACAGTTACTTTTTCCAATATCAAATTGCTAATTTGTTGCATGCATTAATTTCAGGGAACAATAACTCTATACACTGATTTTATACCAGAGCTGAAATTAAAAAGTAACAAGCTAAACTGTCAGAAAGAAGCATTGTGGGAGGAAAGAGTGGTGAACCCAAACTTGACCGGTAGTGTTAATATATATATACACCAGCAGGGCTCTAAATTAACACACGCCAACCCGCCAAACACGGGTGAAAAATCATTTTGGCTAGTAGGGAAAAATACCTACCCGCCTATTTGGCTAGTAGCTCCGGAGTATGGTAAATTATGAACGGTAAACCGCTGCTATGACGAATGTTAGAGGACGATATTTCCTACATTACCCATGGACACTAGCGTCACGACGTAGCCTCCCACCGTGGGCTTTCCAGTGCAGCGAGCGGCAACTACATCTCCACGCTGTTGCGCTCGCCAGGATTGAAAACATTTCAGACAACCAGCCTTCTGTCAGTTACGCTCACACTATTATGACAGACAGCTCTTCTCCTATGCTCCCGTCGCTTTCGCTACAACCTTTTTAACGTCACTAGTGCTATTATTACTAGCATGAACCTTGCTTTAACAGGCTGCCTTTTTGAAGCTGCGAGGGCCTGACCGTTTCAATAACAGGACTAACGCAGATTATACATAGAGCTACTTCTGTTCTGTATGTTTTGTGCGAGTGATGAGAATGTGGCGGGGGTTAGAGCAAGGTTCTGTGTGTTGGTGAATGCTAGTAGTAATTGTAACAGTAATAGTAGTGGCTTGTGATGTGATTCACTGTTTTCAGAGGAATTGAATAAAAACTAATGAAATTGATTAGGCCTAAGTAATGAAGGTAAAAAATAAAGCAGAAGTTAAAAAATAATGAAAAAATATAAAGCATAATATGCTAATTACGTAGGCATAGGCCTATAGTAGGCCTATGCAGGCCTATAGTGTATCTGTGTTGTAGACATAGTTGAACAAAATGACCATAATTTAAAAAAATAATTGTCTGGCGAGATTAAAAAAAATGGCTAGTTGAACTTCTGTTTGGCTGGTAAGAAAAAATGTCCACTAGCCAAATTGGCTGGTGGTGGAAAAAGTTCATTTAGAGCCCTGTACACTAGTAAGTAAAAAGAAAAAAAAATATATATATATTAGGGGGCGCTGTGGCTAAACCCCCACATTTGGGCTTGCATGCCCATGGGGACCCCGGTTTGAGTCCGGCCGGGGTCATTTCCCAGCCCTACCCCATATCTCTCTCCTGCTCATTTCCTGTCTCCTCTCACACTGTCCTGTCATAAAAAGGCCCAAAAAGCCCCTGAAACATACTTAAATTTAAAAAAAAAATACCATACTTAAAAAAAGCTAAGCCATACACACCTGCAGGAGGGTGCCATGGATGTGGTTCTGCTGGGTCCTGGTGCCGGGCTGCAAGGGCAGCTGTTCCAGAAGGTCCTGGACGGTGGCCGGGATCTGGGTGAGCAGGACGAAGGGCACGAGGGCGCGAGCGGCCATCTCCCGCGTGCGGTAGACCGCGCTGCATCCACATCTGCAGGGGTTACAACGTTGGAGACATGAAAGGAGAGCAGAAATTTATTAGCGGTCGGTCACTGGTTCAAACTTACCGGCAGGGCGGCAAAAGTGGGGGGATAAAAACAGAAGTGTGTGTGTGTGTGTATATGTGTATGTGTGCATGTGTGTGTGTGTGTGTGTATGTGTATGTGTGCGTGTGTGTGCGCACGTATGTGTGTGTGTGAGAGAGCAGTTGAGAAAAGTGTGTTTAAAAGTATGAGTCAATCAAATGAGGTAGAGTGTGTGTGTGTGTGTGTGTGTGTGTGTGTGTGTGTGTGTGTGTGTGTGTGTGTGTGTGTGTGTGTGTGTGTGTGTGTGTGTGTGTGTGTGTGTGTGTGTGTGTGTGTGTGTGTGTGTGTGTGTGTGTGTGAGCGTGTGGGTAGGGGTGTGTGTGAGCGTGTGGGTAGGGGTGTGTATGTGTGCATTTGGGGATGGTACCATAAATGTAAGTGATGGCATGTCATCTGAAGTGTGTGTGTGCGCGCGTGTCTGCACGCATGTGTGCGTGTGCGTGTGCCTGTGGGGGTGTGTTCCTGCCTGCTCATATGTGTATGGAAGGAGAGAGTGCTGACGTCATTTTCGGGCAGGCCCAGCGAGCTCACCCATGTTGAGCGGTTTTCAGGACGCTAAATCAAAACACAAGGCCCTCTCTTTGCCTGCGTTGGAAAAAAATGTGGCACAAGCCAGATTCTTCCAGAGCGATGAAGATCCATCCATCTGTCTGAGATGATGGAAAATGCGAAAGATATATAGCAGATAGATCACCAGCGCAGACACTCTGCATGTGTGGGTGCCAGTGTGTGGGTCTAAGTGAGTATATCTGTCTGTGTGTGTCTAACTGAAAGCGTGTGAGTGTGTGTGTGTGTGTGTGAACGTGTGCGTGTGCGTGTGCGTGCATATGCATGTGTGTGTGTGTGTGTGTGTGTGTGTGTGTGTGTGTGGCTGGGGTGGGCTGGAGGAGGTTCAATTACCCACAAACCACTGCACTTACTAACTGGGGTCAAGCAGCTGTCAGGCAGTGACAGGAAGCTCCTCAGTTTGTTCCATTTTAGATCATTAGATCATTGGAAAATGGCCTTTAAATACACCAATGCTGCGTTTTGATATTTAACACTCTTAACCCGGAGTCACAAGCATAGTTATCTGGTACAGTTCACACAGTGAAGCGCATGGGGAGGTGAAAAGCCCTTCAGCTTAGCCTTTGTGAGGAGAAATTTCGTTTTTTAACATCTTGAAAGCAATTCTGAGAAGCAAAAGCGCATGTGGCTAGTATATATAACAGACAACAGGGGTAGGAAAAAAGACAAAGACGGATTGTTGGGCAGGGGAAAAGAAAACTAGGAATATTTTTAGAAAGACAAAAAAATCTGAGAGGGCCTGACCTAGGTAGCAACACATGCTGAAGGCGCTGTATGCAACATCACCAGATCTCATCGAAGTCACCAGTGCAGTGCACACACACAGCTTTTAAGACACAGATACCTCCCACGAGAGGACACAACGCGCGAGAGCAACACATGACTTTTCCACGTTTGCTCTTTTTGCTAAACCAAATACTCTTTGAACTCTTGCACTGTTTTCCTTTCATTTACAAATTCGCCCTCAAAACACACACACACGGATACTTTGTTTCCCTCCCAGACACAAACATAGACAAAGTCATCTCCTGGACCAACACAAGTTCCCCCCCCCCAAGACCCCCCCACTAACACTCGCTGTCACCCGCACTCCCTACAGACACACACACACACCGGGACCCATGTGTTAGCCATCAGTGCTAATTTGCGCCATTAAAACTCTTTGGGAAGGAAATGACAGTTTGGAAGGGTGTAATTTTAGAAACAGGACCGCCTGAGACATCTCCCGGGGGTTAGAGCAACACAAACACACACACACACACACACAGAGTAACACAGACTGGCCACTCCAGAACACATGAATGCAAATGCAAACGCGCGTGCACACACACGCACACAGTAACTCAAACTGGCCACTCCAGAACACATGAATGCGCACGCACACACACTCACATGCACACACACACACACACACACACACACACAGCCCCTGACCAACCATCCCGGTTTTCTAAACACCCATGGCAGTCTCCTCTCCTCGGTCCCATGTCTGAGTGGACACCTGGGTCTTATTTGGAACCAACTGGTTCTGTTTTGAGGCACAATGATTTGGCACACAGTGCTTCTGTGGAGCTGGGGCTGGTCCATTCTCACAAGTTAAGGCTACACAGAACCCAATGAGCCTAGTGGTGAAGACAGCAAAGGGGGGGTGGGGGGTGGGGGTGCGAGGGGGGGTTTGCGAGAGGCTGAAGAAGGGATGGATGTGGTTCTGTAGGCCCCCACTAAGACCCAAACCAAACCAAACCATGTCTCCCAGACACAGGCAGTTACTGTGTGTTCTCATTCGTGTGTGTGTGTGTGTGTGTGTGTGTGTGTGTGTGTGTGTGTGTGTGTGTGTGTGTGTGTGTGTGTGTGTGTGTGTGTGTGTGTGTGTGTGTGTGTGTGTGTGTGTGTGTGTGTGTGGGATTGTGTGGGAGCAAGAGAGCAGAAACAGAAACAGATAGTCCTGGGGAGAGGAGAAGAAACCCCCTCCCTCCCTAATTCACCATCAAATGCCCGTCCCCAGGCAGAAAAATGCAAACATATGCCAGGCATAAGGGTTCACTCGGATTTCTGCTTTCTCACACACACACACACACACACACACACGTGCCCGTGCACATA
Source organism: Engraulis encrasicolus (assembly GCF_034702125.1). NCBI lineage: Eukaryota > Metazoa > Chordata > Actinopteri > Clupeiformes > Engraulidae > Engraulis > Engraulis encrasicolus. The sequence continues at coordinate 24,596,087 of NC_085880.1, forward strand.
TACACACACACTGGCAGCATCCTTTGCCTGGGAGACATACGCACACACATGAACACATACAGTATGTACACATGCACACACACACATGCACACGCACAAAGATAAGTCAAGAACAAAAAAGTATGTACTAATGTCAGCATTGTGTAGGTTTGTTGCATGTTTTTATCTTTGTCTGTATTTTTATACGTGCGTATGCAATTGTATGCAACAGAGTGGAGGAGAGAAGACAGCAAAATCCTGGAGCGATGGTAGATTCGCACAAGTGATACACATCCTAGACACTCACAAAAGCCTGGGGAAGGGAAAGAGAAAGAGCAAACAGAGAGAGGTATTGGGGGATGAGGGTGGGAGGGAGAGGGAGAGAGAGAGAGAAAAGAGCGAGAGAGAAAGAGAGAAGAGGGAGAGAGAGAGAGAAAGAGGGAGAGAGAGAGGCAGCGAGATACAGAGGGAAGGATAGGGGAAAAGACAGAGAGAGAGAGAGAGAGAGAGAGAGAGAGAGAGAGAGAGAGAGAGAGAGAGAGAGAGAGCGAGAGAGAGAGAGAGAAAGAGAGAAAGGGAGAAAGGGAGAAAGACAGAAAGAGGAAGGGAGGAGAGGGTAGGGGGAGGTACTGTAGGATGGAGAGATGAAGTGCGGGCCAAGGCGGGCCTGGGCCAGGCTAAATTTAACCTCCCCCGCCATGTGGGCTTCATTAGGGCTTTATGTGTGCGCATACCTCCCCTGACAAGAGACAGCCCCGGACCCCGCCCCCGCCCCCATCCCACTCTCTCTCTCTCTCTCTCTCTCTCTCTCTCCCCCAGCCCCACTGCTGCGGCTGTTAACCCTCAACAGGCTCACCAGGCAGCATAGCAGCACCACTAGCTAGCACGGCTAGCTCCCTCGGAAACAAAGCAGAGAGTCTGTGCTCACCTGGTAGACATAATGTTCAAAGGCACTACACCTCAACTACCTAATTTTGCCGTTAACCGTCCACAGGCTACCCCAGCACACAAGCACCACTAGCTAGCTGGGCTAGCTCCCTCAGAAACAAAGCACAGCTCGCCTGCCAAGTTTACTGTACTGTTATAAGACACTACACCTCAACTACCTGTTTGCTGCTCTCAACAGGCTCGCTGATCAGCATTAGCTAGCTCTGCCATGCTCCCTTCAGAGACAAAGCACGCTGTATCAGCCCCTGTTCACCTTCTAGGTTTACTGTTTAAAAACACCACACCTCAACTACTTGTTGTCTGCTGTTATCCCTCAATAAGCTCACCCAGCAGCAACACTGGAGAACTAGTTCAGTAGTGGCGCAACGGATCATCATTGATCCGTGGTCCGTTCGGACCAATCATTTCGGTTCGGCACACACATGGTCCGCGGATTGATTTATGAAATTGTGCGCATGTTCAATCTAGTCGTTTGGGACGTCTACCTCACGCACTGCATGGAACACAAACAACAACACAAACTGTTCCCGAAATCTTGCCTGTGCCATAGTTGCTAAACATTCCGTGCGATAGCCTACTGTACATGCATTTTGAAGACTGACTGTCAAACTCGAACTGTCAATGTCTAGAACTACTCTCGCTAAGTTTGTGTTGCGATCGGTTGAGTTCAGCGCATTTGCGACGCAGTGAGATATGCTCATGTAACGTACCGCGATTGTCGCGTGTGATATAAAACTTTGGCAAACTGAATTCATTTTGTGTTGTGACTCCTGACATTCTCAGGACAGCGAGCAGGTTAAATCATCTGGTTAGACTTTCTGTGCGCTCTGATGTCCCTGCAGAGTCTCCGCCTTCTTAAAGCAGCCGCTGCCCTTTTTAACAGTCAATGCCGATTCTCTCTCTCTCTCTCTCTCTCTCTCTCTCTCTCTCTCTCTCTCTCTCTGAAATGCTGAACCGCTGAGGCAATTGTGTTTCAATAAAAGATTGATACAATTAAGGACATGAGTTCTGGTCTATGCGCCATCTGTCAGTAGGTCACAAGACTTTAAGCCATTATTTTGGTAGTGTGCATATTCAGATTAATCTAGATTAATTTCATAATTGCAATGAGATTAATCTACATTCAAAAAATTATCTATGCCCACCCCTAACAAAGACACAGCTTATGTTTATTTGTGTTATCAATTAAAAAAATAAAATAATAATGATTTTTTATTTTTTTTTGCTGATCCGAAAAATGATCCGATCCGTGGGCTCTGATCCGAGGAACGATCCGAACCGTGAGATTTCTGATCCGTTGCACCCCTATAGTTCAGCTAGCTCTTCTCTCCCCCCCCCCCACCCCCCTCAAATAAAGCACAGCAGTCCAGTCCTTACCATTAAATGACTCTACATATCAACTACATGTTTTGTTTGCTAACAACCACCAAATTATTGTTGTGACTATTACTAATAATGACATGCTAGTTCATTGGTACCACCTTTTATGATGGTCAGTGTCATCACCCAGTACGATGGTCAAGTTCCCTTTTCAAAAAGTGAAAATCATGCTGAGCATCCTCTACTAAAGTACCACGTAGGGTAGGCCACATTTGGTTAAGCACCGCAATGCTACAAGGCCAAGCTACTTGCCCATCTAGTGTCACGGTGGATGAGCAATGATGGCTTGTTATTCAACAAGGAATTTTAATGACTGGATAAAAGAGGATGTTTATCCCGTTTCATTGTACACTACTTCACATGACATCAATCTGAAAGGAACAATGGAGTGAGAAGGTATGTTGTTTACTAAAAAAAACAAAGGGTTTCCATTGCAACAATTAGATGTACTAGAAGGATAGAGTGTGCTTGACATGCCTCCTTTCTTTCGGGACCATTGCTCATGATGTGTTCTTCCAAAAAGTAAGACCTTGAAGGCCTTGCACGTTCCCACCTCATTATAACAGTAGAGGAGCCAACCAAAGCAGTTACGGCATGGATATTTGGCAGTCAAGTATGCTTCCGATGTGTTTCCATGTGACCTTGCAGTCATTTTCCATTCAAACTTTTACACACAATAGTGCAACAGAGTTTGGCGATGACTTCCAGGGGCAGGTCTGTATGCTAACAAATTATTGACCTTCATGACTGACGAGAGCGCAAAGCTTGCTTTAAACCGCACGCTAACAAGCCCCCTGCATGACAGCACACACTGTCCCCTTTCCTTTCGAATGGGCAAAGTGTTTCCACAGACTTTTCCACCGAGAAAACCTCAGAGACCCCCAGAGCGATTCGTCACCCGCCCTGACACACACCGTCCAAGGAAGGCAGGACCGCCACCGTGTGTGTCAAGAAAAAGTGCAGACACAAGCGAGACTGAGTTTGGGAACTAGAGCACAGTTTCCATTCGCCATCCGCTCTCTTGTGCGTAACTAACTAACCACCGGCCACCATCTTCACAGGCCTGGTGGTGCCGGTGATTCATAAGAAATAGAAGTTTGAGTTGTGGACGATGCCGCAGCATGGAACCTCACGGTAACTAGTCAAAGCAGAGCCTCTTCCCTTTGATTTCTGTAAAAAACAAAAAGTTTGGTCAAACTTATTCCAGAAGACCATTTTGTGTTACAAGGATGTTATGAGGCTTCAGTGACTTGTGTTCCAGTTCTAGAATGCAGTGTGTTAAAGTGTAACAATTAACATCTTATTTTTCCATAGATGCATGCTGCACTGTGTATAGATTTTCCAGAGGTTGTCCTTAGCATTGTCTACACATTGCCACCATATTACCTAAAGGGAGTCAACACATTTGGACGGCTTCACTTGTAGCCTGGTACCAATTCCCTCTTTTAAGTGCTTAGGTTAGTGTAATGCTCATGCCTCCTGCACGACTTCCCAATGTCCGTGCTAGCCGTTGGCTAAACAATCACACAATTTGAGTAGCTGACACGATGTGACTGTTAGCCTCTCGCTGCCACGCACGTCCAAGCCGTTTGCTTGGTGCCGATTCCACTTCCCCCCCCGGTGGTCAGTCACTCTTCCAGCACACAGTGCCCTGCACACAGTATCCGGCACCTAGCGCCCCCCACCGTGTCTTCCAAAGCACACCACAGCTTCACATCTGGTGCAGGGCGGTTAACAAGCTGGCCGATGCCAGGCATGGAGACTTGGGCAGGCCCGGTGGAAAAGGAAAGTGCGTGGAGAGGCGCCCGGTGTGGAGGTGATGCCAAACAGGGCCAATGAGCAGCAAAAAAGCGGCACAATCGATCTATCCATCTCCAATCACTGCCAA
>NC_085880.1:24615281-24620281 GCF_034702125.1 Engraulis encrasicolus
ATGGATAGAGATGTAGAGAGAGGGATGTAGAGAGGGGGATTCGAACCTGCAACCCCTAGATTGAAAGACCAACTCTCTAACCACTAGGCCACGGCTGCCCACATACCCCAATTGTCTCGGTCTCTCTCTGTGTACCTCTCCCTCCCATGCATGCACGCGCATACACACGCACACAGGCACACACACTGACATGGGCAAACACAGACACACACCAACTCTGGTGCGTCATTAATCCTTGTAAAACATAGGCGCACACAGCAACACAAACGCGCACCCACGCACACACGTTTACTTGGGGGGTAGATGTGATGCACCAGTCAGAAATCAGTGAGTGTGTGTTTACTTTTGTCAGTGAGCGTGTGTGTGTTTATGACTGCGTCTGTTTGCAGAATTGTGTGTGTGTATGCGTGTGCGGGATGTGTGTATTTGTGTTTGCATCAATGTGTATAATTGTTTGAGTAAGGCCGGCGCTAGCGGGGTGTTCAGCTATGAGGGGTCCCATTTGTGTGTGTGTGTGTGTGTGTGTGTGTGTGTGTGTGTGTGTGTGTGTGTGTGTGTGTGCGTGTGTGTGTGCGCGTGTGTGTGTGCGCGTGTGTGTGCGCGTGTGTGTGTGGGTGTGTGGGTGTGGGTGTGGGTGTGTGTTTGGTTGGCATGGGAGTCATTGATTATTTTAGAGATTGATGGTTGACTTGCTCTCTGCAAGCCTGTGTGTGCATGTGATTGTCTAAGAGGGCCTTGTGTTTTTGGGCCAGTCTGTGTGTGTGTGTGTTTAAGGCAGGGTGTGTTGGCGTGCGTGCGAGAGTCTTGTCGTTTACCAAAGTGCGTGTTACAACAATTGTGTGTTTGTGTCCAAGACTGTGTCCAAGATTAGTTGTGCAAGGAGATGTGCAGAATCACACAGCACCGCTTTGTAAACATTTTTATTTTCATGGGATCTCGGGAGGACTCTGGCTATTGGACTTGAGGGAGGAATCCAGGGCTCTAAATTAACTTTTTTCATCACCAGCCAAAATGGTCAGTAGATATTGATCTTACTAGCCAAACACATACTCACTAATGGGTCAAAGTGGCTAGTAAGTTGGTCTTGTCTATCAGCCAAACTGAAATTTCACCAGCATTTAGCTGATTGGCTAGTGTTAATTTAGAATGAATGTTACCTACTAAGAGTATTCAAGTGTGTGTGTGTGCGTATGAGCAGTGCTCTAAATGAACACCAGCCAACCGTTCACCAAATGCTGGTGAAATTTTACTAGCCACTTTGACCAATTAGTAGTGAGTGTGTGTGTTTGGCTAGTAAGACAAACACCTATTCCCTATTTTGTGGCTGGTGAAGAAAAACTCGAATTTAGAGCCCTGCGTGTGAGTATGAGTATGAGTATGTGTGTGTGTGTGTGTGTGTGTGTGTGTGTGTGTGTGTGTGTGTGTGTGTGTGTGTGTGTGTGTGTGTGTGTGTGTGTGTGTGTGTGTGTGTGTGTGTGTGTGTGTGTGTGTGTGTGTGTGTGTGTGTGTGTGTGTCTACGTTTTTGGCAGGAATAAGTCCACACCCTCATCATGGAAAGGCCCAGCCGTCCCCTCACACTAGCCAGGGTCACAGGGCAAAGGTCAAGCTGTGACCCTGCTCCGGACGTCTCTATCACCACACTGCTCCTTAGCTGCCGGTCACAACAAGCTTATAGGAGTCCCAGTGGCCACACACGTGCATGTATTCAATATGCACACACACACAGACACAGACACAGACACAGACACAGACACAGACACAGACACAGACACAGACACAGACACACACACACACACACACACACACAGACCCCTATGCATTTCCTGGCTCCATCGCCTCAAGCTTTCCTTGTCTTTATGTACTGTAATCTTTCAGCTGTAATAGTGTCTAAAATAAACTCATAAGCACATACAGTCACAAGCGTCATGTAGACCACTGACAGTTCAATCTTTTTCCAACCGACAGGTATACACACTCGCCTCCAAAAGAGTTGTATGCATGTATGCATGCTGCTGGTGTGTGAGGGCTTTTATCATTGATTACAGCATGAAGTTAAACATGTATTGCTCTACAAATAGCCAATATGTCACCATCTCTCATTGAACTCCATTGATTTTCATTGTGTCGTTTTCCATGATTACAATGACACTAAACATACACCTAAGGCCAAAGTTGATTTTCTGGAGAGGTGTGAGTGAATCAGTGATTAAGTATGACACCCGATCTGCGTATTTTAAGTGTTTTGAAGTGACTTATCTGCTCATTTTCACATTATGTTCGATAGGCGACAAAACTTTTGTTTTGTCAAAAACTGCCCTGTCTGTGTTCATTAAAGGGTCAATCTTTCTTTGGTGCATGAAATTTATTTTTGTACACACATTTTCATTCGAGAGGGTTGTAGCTTTCATATGAGTGAGTTCTGAAGCCAAGTGATTAATTGAAAGTCAGGTTTTTAGCTGTTATTCCAAACAGATGGGTAGGCGACAACTCTTTTGGAGGCGAGTGTATATGAAGAGCTTAATTTGCAAAATGACGTATATCTATTTTGGAACATTTGGGGGAAATTGACATTGTTATATTGGACATTGCTTTGCACAATGTTTTTTTTATACAGGTTTAAAAAGAATGCTTTCAAAATATTTGAATGGCAAGAATTTACACATACGTAGACAACAGGACGTCTGAATAGTCATTTCCAATAATAAAATACAAGTAAACAAGGCCGACAGGCGGACAACAGATGCGTCCCTCTATGCCAGTTCCAACAATGCAATTTTTTTTCCCCAAACACCCCCCTGGCCTCCTCCTAACCTGTCAACGCCCCCCTGAGGATGTACTTTTTGTTTATTGGTCATCATGGACACTCCAAATAATGTGGCAGGCAGCAAAATGGCAAGACATGGCTTTATTTTTTGCAGTTTAGGCTATAATAAGCTTATTCTTGGATTTGGAAAAGAACCATATGATTTCAAATTTCACATAGATGAAGTAGGCTACATTACAAATGACCAGACATTTATTAGTATCAACCTTTAGTATCACGCCATTTCAGCATCATGTGCATGTGGGAAAGAATCTAAACATCGACAAATAATAAATAAATAAAATCGTTTGGGTGAATCATGTGCTTATGGGTTCACCCTTTAGGTGAATTATGCGCTTATTTTTCAAAACCAGCTTCACCGTCAAGGCACAAAGCAGTGAGCTCCCGTGCCAGAGTTTACCAAATTCAAACGACTACAAAGCAATTACGAAAGACGCGTTATGTCCTGTGCTCTCTCTGAGCGCAGCGAAAAGCACCTGTGGGGTACGAGCCCGCCAACGAAAGAACCTCCCTGTAGGTTACGAGTAGGCTAACACACCGTATGTCAAATGGCCCAGATGTCTACTTGTAGTTCGAGCACCATGCTCCAATGCGCAGCGCAAACTGACTACTGAAAAGGCAGAAGTAAACTCGCTGGGAATATTAAAAGGGAGGCTCGTAGGCTACACACATACCTCTGAACCCGAGTTTATGGACTGGAGAAAAGCGGAGGAAAATGCGAATGTTATGAAAGAAAAAAAAGCTAACCAAATGTATGTTACAGGTCCACGTTTAGAGGAAGAGCTGCGCTGCGGGTCGCCTGTCAACTACAGTTGCATGTCGTGGAGCGTTATGCAATGCAAACGCCCCTCTATCCACGCACAAAGGAAAATGTAAATGTTTTGAAAGGAGAAAAGCTATAACCAAATGTTACAGGTCAACGTTTAGAGGAAGAGCTGTATGCGCTGCGGGTCGCCTGTCAAACTAACTACGGTTCCATGCCGTGGAGCGTTATGCAATGCAAACGCCTCTCTATCCGAGCACAAACATCTGTGTCAAAAACTGCCTGCCGACTTCTAAATCGTTCATTTCCGCGAGTTTCTGACGAACCAAAATAAAGTTGCCTCCCATTGTCCAAACGCAAAACAATGGCGAAAATTGAATGCCCCCCTCAGTTGTCTCACAATGCCATCAGCCGTCTTGCCTGTTTGGTAATATGTTCTGGCTTGCACGCATTCGCTCCGGTCCAAAATGGCAACTCTGCCGCCTTGTGGCCACAGTAAGGAACAATTGGCTTGCACGCATTCGCTCCGGTCCAAAATGGCAACTCTGCCGCCTTGTGGCCACAGTAAGGAACAATTGAAGGAATGCGTTTCAGACAAATGCGTTTCAGACGGACGGACGGACGGACGGACGGACAGACAGACCCTCTTATAGAGATGCTGGGACGCATCTAAAAAAATGGTGCTCACATCATTTTGCAACAAAACTCTTTATATCCAATCTCAATTCTCTAGTGGAGTGAGCAAAACAGCTCCTCCCTAAGATTTCAAAGGTGGACAAGCCCAACTCAAGGCCGTCATGTGAAAGCCAGGAGCAGTGTTGCCAGATGTGTGTGATCAAATCCCGCCCAAAAGGTTCTCAAAAAACGCCAAAATGTGCTAAATTCCGCCCAATTTCAAAAAATTGCATTGATTTCTATGGGCCCAAAACGGCAGAAAAAAAAACGCCAAATGGCCGTTTCCCGTTTTTACCCGCAGACGGCCATCCCAAGTAGCCCAATTGGACGGGCAACCGCCCAATCTGGCAACACTAGCCAGGAGGAAGACTCCCTTTGTGCAGCCTGCTTAGAGCCTTATCGACTTCAGGATGGAGATGCACACATATCCACACACACACAGCTAGCATTTTATACAAGTAATAAAGGCAAACATCTTGACTACAAACACCTCCCAGTCCTCTAAGAAGATTTTCTACACCGAATGTTTCTAAAGTGGCTTAAGGAAAACTGTAAGCCATTCATTTTGTTGGGTTTTCCCATCATATTTCACATGAAATTTCAGAACCAGCCATAGCCTTTCCAATCAGGATGTAAATAATATGCCTCACTTTTTTTCTTCTTATTCATTTAATGGCATGCTGAAGCTTCGACTTTGCAGTCTTGCTCACAAAGTTCCCATAGCAGCTAACACTGCA
>NC_085880.1:24625281-24640281 GCF_034702125.1 Engraulis encrasicolus
GGTTTGAAATTTTGAATTGCAGAGAATGGGCGTTTTTAGCTAAATCATTGCAAAGTCAAATAATTGTCATAAATACTTTTGATCAAAATAGTCCAAAAACAGTTTTTACGGATTTCACTAAAATTGCCCATTCACTGCCATTCAAAATGTCAAGCCTATTGTGCCACCCTCTAACATCGATCAAATTTGCAAAGATTTGACAAGTGAGTTATGTTAGTACAAAGGAACAACATTGCAAAAGAAGAGCAGGATTTTCAAACCTTGGGGCATTTGATGCACCCTAGTATGTATGATCAAAACAACCTAATAAATGGACAAAAGCACTGAGCCAATTTGGAGGGGAGATGAAACGCATACCGGCACACCATCACCTTCCACCTCATCCCCATCACTAAAGCACATATATACACAGCACTTATACATGTGGCATACTTGAGGAATGACCGAATCCTCTTAAGGACGACCAAAAGGCAGCACCCTGTTAAAACCAGCCATCCACTTAAAACACTGCACACAGTGAGACGATGACTCCCTCCCTGTAACACAAACACGCTGCCATGGGCCATCAGGACTAATGATGACTCCCGTCTTCCTCAGATCCCCCATAAGCTTCTCACAGAGTGACAAATAAGGAAGCGCTGTGGGTAGCTCGCCTTGGCCACTCGGCCAGCACCTGTGTCTAATGGAAGCGGCGGCGAGTGCAAGTATCTGCCGAATGAATAAACCATGACTGTTCCTGTTTCCTATTCAAGACCGAGATATTCTTAGATGACAGGGGCTTCATCAAGGGCAAAAACTATTTATATGTGATGAGGAAAAAAGTAATGAAGTCACCTGTGCATTGACGAATACTTTGAAGATGGTTCAGTGAATAAACAAATATGCATTAACGTTAACATGAATCCTTTATCTTGGGCCTCAGGACAAATGATGGAACCATCTACTCAGATCCTCATAAGCTTTACACACAGTGACGGATTAGGAATCACTACTGGTTGCCCGCCGTCGACCAGCACCTGTTTCTAATGGAAGTCGCGGCAAACGCAAGAATCTGAAGAATAAATAAATACACAGTGAACGGGTTTGCTATTCAAAAAAGAGATACTCTTAGATGACTGGGACTTCATCGAGGTGAAGAGTGAAAGCCCACCTGGGAAACTCCCATTGTCCTTGTGACACCGCAATCCACTGCACACAGTGCTCACTGCACACAATGAAATAGCATTCATGCCATTTCGATACCATGCTCAGGGTACCTCAGTCAGGGAGGAGGAGGAGGAGGAGGAGGAGGAGAGCACTGATTAATTACTTGGCCACCAACCTGGTGGGTTAGGAATTGAACGGGCAACCTTTGAGCTACAAGCCTGAAACCCACAACTGCCCAAGAGTTATTTATTTGTGATGTAAAAGGCCAAGTAATGAAGGCCTGTGGAATAACTGTGGAATAAACTATGTATGGAGCATGTGCTAGTGTTGCAGTTAAACCAGTATGAGCGATTCTACTTCTACACCTCTGTTTATGAATAAAAAGGGTTTAGAAAATGACCAAAAATGCATTCACTTTAATGGGACTCCTTTATCCTGGCCATCAGGACTAAAGGCTCAGTTATGCTTCCTACTCGTGCCACAGAGTGAGCTTGACGCAGCCATGATGCAGTTAATTCTTGTTTATGCCCTGTTTTGAAGCACGGTCTGCGCGATGTCATTCCACGCTGAAACTGCCTTCAATACAAAGACTAGACGTGTCGGTTGTTTTTTAGCATCACAGACTCGACGAGAATGAAAATGAAACATTAAATCTTTATATCACGTGCATGTTTGATCGCACTGGCAGCCACAGTAGTAGTTTGGAACAAAGAAGTGGCTCATTTGTCGAGGACGAAGCGGAATGTTTCCTCGACCTCGGAACCACTGTTCAACTGTCCAAATAACTTCAGCGTCGTAACTTGCAAGCGCATGTGTTGTCTTCGGTTCGTGTAAATAAATCAAACAACAAAGCACGGGCAACTTATTTAATGAAGAGCTCACAGTCCGTAGACCGACGAAGGTTAGAACAAGGAAGTAGCGCTTGTTCTCGACTCGAGGACAGAGCAGGCTGGTCGAGAGGACCAATCAGAGACCTATTTTCGCCCTTTCACGCCGTCGCTCCCTGCGTCGAGACACAATTTTGGGGAGGTGCCCCAGAGTACCTGCGTGATGGGGGGGGCTTCACTACGTTAACTGCGCGGCTCACTGCATCATGATGCAGTGACGCTGATCTCGAGGCATAAACCACCCTTAATAATGGACCCGTCTACTCTACTCAGATCCCAGTAAGTTTCACACAGTGACAAAAGGGGAGCAGCTGGTAGCTCACCTCGACTATCCGACCAGCACCCGTGTATAACAGAAGTCGTTTGCGAACAAAAGTATATCTATCGAATGAAAAGAAAACTGACTCACTCGCACTGTTATAGACTTGGGAGAATGAATGGCAAATCAGGGAAGAGAATAGCATCTGGTGGCAGGCGAAAGAGGTTAGAAAAATACCTGGCTGGGATATGGAAAGTTTTTCTTGGATGGAAGAACTCTATAGAAAAGTATTTCAGGCTCTTCGGAGAACAAAATGTCTGTTCCTTGGTAAAAACGCAAGATTTATTCATACTTATTTTTGATAACAAGTGTTTAGTTTAAACAAATGTGTGCGTGTGTGTGTGTGTGTGTGTGTGTGTGTGTGATGTGTGTGTGTGATGTGTGTGTGTGATGTGTGTGATGTGTGTGTGTGTGTGTGTGTGTGTGTGTGTGTGTGTGTGTGTGTGTGTGTGTGTGTGTGTGTGTGTGTGTGTGTGTGTGTGTGTGTGTGTGTGTGTGGTGTGTGTGGTGTGTGTGCTGGCACGTGTTTGTCTGTGGGTGGTTTGTGCGAGGGGTACAGTAGGGTGGCATTTAAGGACGGCTCTCTCCGACACTATGACCACCTCTGCTACTTTCAGAAGCATTGCTGGCATGTATTTTTTATCCAGCTTGGCCACCACCTGCCCTGAAAGACAGCTCCTGGGAGAACGATGCCTCTTTGTGGGAAGAGGGAGGTGGGTGAGGTGGGGTGGTAGTGGGTGTGTAGCTGGACCTGTGTGACCCTCCCCACCCAGGCTAATATGGAGAGAGGAGGCGAGTGATTGAGAAAAAGCCTGCTGAGAGATGGACCGACGGTGGCGTGAGATGGAGGGAGGAGGAGGGAAACATTAAAAAAAAGATAGGAGGAAAAAAAGGCAGAATGGAGAGAAGAAGAGGGCAGTGGAAAAAAAGACAGATAGTAAATAACTTACTGATCCAACATTATAATCAAAACAAGACAGAGTGATGAGGAGAAAATGATGAACAGCATTAAGCGAGAGATAAATTTAATTTAATAGAGGTTGACAGTGACAGGAAGACAAGGGGAGCGCGAGAGAAGGAGGAAGAGAGAGAGAGAGAGAGAGAGAGAGAGAGAGAGAGAGAGAGAGAGAGAGAGAGAGAGAGCGAGAGAGAGAGGCTGCCATGAGGGTAAGAAGTGAAGAATGTGGCCGGCTCTTGTGACCTGTTAGCGGTGGGTCCATGCAGCAGGAGCGGATCAAAGTGGAGCGCAGAGAACAAACAGGCAGCCAGGTGGATGGTGTTGCTGTGTGTGTGTGTGTGTGTGTGTGTGTGTGTGTGTGTGTGTGTGTGTGTGAGTGTGTGAGTGTGTGAGTGTGTGTGTGCGTGTGTGCATGTGTGTGTGTGTGTGTGTGTGTGTGTGTGTGTGTGTGTGTGTGCATAAGTTTACAGACAGAACAGGGGAGAGAGAGAGAGAGAGAGAGAGAGAGAGTGTGCGTGTGCGTGTATAAGTTTACAGACAGAATGGGAGAGAGAGAGAGAGAGAGAGAGAGAGAGAGAGAGAGAGAGAGAGAGAGAGAGAGAGAGAGAGAGAGAGAGAGAGAGAGAGAGAGAGAGAGAGAGAGAGAGAGAGAATGTGCGGAGGCAGGGTGTATGTGTATGTCTGTGTCTGTGTGCACGCCAGTGTGTGAGTATGCGTCAGACAGACAGACAAACTGCGTGAGAAGAAAGCATGTTTTAACGGCACATAGCTCTGTCTCGACAATGGTTCATTTCAGTCCAGTCAAAACGTTACTTTTACAGTCACCTAAAACGGCACCGAACTCCAATTACTGACTTCTGATCGGAGATGGCAAGGTATAGTTTACCAACCGCTACACGCACGGACCCACTTCCAGCTCTGGTTATCCAATTACACTCCTGGGTGTTTTTATTTTTATCCAAACTTGTGTTTTTAACTACCGTTTTCGTTCTTGACCACATCTATTTTGGTCTAGCACACACTGAGGCACATTTGGTGGGTCGGCAACCTCTCAGTGCAGACGGCAGGGGTGAGAAAACTGATAGCAGACAGTAAGGAAAGACTTGACCGCATACGGGCTCCAACCAATCACAAATCCACACAGTTGCAATTTTTAGAGATACTCTAGTCTAGGCAATGGATGGAGATGACTAAAATCACATGTTTTAATAGAAGATAATTGGTAGAGCCAAGACTTGGCAGAGATATTCTTGGATGACTATCATTACAAATAAACTACTTTTAACCTTGTTGAAGTCCCAAAGGCCAGAAGGGTGTGTTAAGAAGCTGGTTCCGGAGTAAACCAGTAAAAAGCCTACACCAGTTTCTTAGTACACCCCTCTGGTAATGATGTCACCTGTAATACGCTAATTTAAAAACTTAGAAGGGGTTTTGAGGAAAGATCAAATGTGCTTTAATGCGAATGCTGAATCCCACCAAGTTCAAGTCCAAACTGACTGTTCTGGTCAAGTCTTTTATTTTATGAACCTATTTATTCCAATGTTTTATTGAGCCACTTTCAGGAAAAGAAGTGAGAGATTTATGTGATGGTGCAAATGCAATGTTATGAGCAGCATAGGTGCAATGCTTACTCTGGCCAACATCCTACATACTTCTGTCCTACCTTTAAAGTTAACCGCTAACATTTCAGTTTGACACACATCTGACACGTTATCCATATGGTCTTTGTTGTAACAAAATCAATGGGTGCATCATAATAACACCAAATTCTGGTTCTGAGGTGAGTTTCTCAGCAGCGTTACTGCTAACTACAGTATGCTAGCAATTTAGTTGGCTACAATGCAATTTCCAATTAGCGACCAACTAATTTGCTAAGTGGTTAGCAACAACGCTTTGAAGAAACCGGGTCCTGGTCAAAAGTCTCATACTCATTTATCAATTCGTTTCTACGTTTCAAAATATTTACTATAAATAATTCCCAATGATGTACTCACGGCCCATATGGGTGAGGTGAAGCCCAGTACGGCAGCCTGCAGCCCTTCAGCCACAAAGGGCACGATGTTCTCCCCCAGCCGGGTGTCGCGGTACAGGGCCCTCAGGATGTTCAGAGCGTGCACCTGGAGGATTGGATGGAGCAGGAGAAACGATTAGCACCGCACAGACGATCAATATGCCGGGATGTGGCGTGTGTAGACGCAGCGACACCCTACTACTCCCGAACGTGCAGTGTGTTTTTTGTTGTTAAAATGTGTTCGAAACTTTAATCGTGTGGAACTACGTCGGAACACAAGTACATCCAACAGCAACTGTTGACCTCTTTTTAATATATGTTCTATGTATGTCTGCAGTTGCGCAGTCTTGCACTTTACAAAGCGGATTCCAAAAAAGTTGGGACACTTGGTATTTTGTGAATAAAATCAAAATGCTGGCATTTTCAAAACATTCAATATGTTAATAAGGTAGAGCATTGTGTACAGACAACATATCAGTTGTTAAAGCCAAGCAGAATGATTGTTTTGGGTAATTATGTGATCATTTAAAATATCACCCTTGCAACAAATTCCAAAAAAGTTGGGACAGGGACAATAAAATGCTTTTTATGTTGGATAAGACTAAACACAACACAAGGGAGGAGACTTAACATTTAAATACTTTGACTGATGGCATGATTTAAAAAAAAAAAAGATATTTTGATGTGCGAGACATGATTTCAGCAGCTCAACTGATAGGTGTGTTCTTCGACTTGTTTACCTTCTTGTTATGCTTAATACGTGGCATATCCTCACTGCAAGAAAACAATTTTGTCACCTGTTTACTCTTATGATGGAACCACACTGTTGGAACATAGTAGAGATTGAAATTTGCCATCATTATGGGGCAATATCTAAAGACTGTGCTCCAAAATATAATGCCTTGGTAGCTATGTATGCTGTTTAAAGTCTGAATATATCATTCAGCCCTCATTTTAAGGCTCTACATGAGTAAGAAGACCATAACCAAGGCATCTCTGCACCCCTTTACCATCATATATGCCGTCTTTCAGACTGACCACTAAATCAAGCATTTTCTTCATAACCTGGAGGGTGCATTACTCCATGATTTTAAAAAAGAATGAAATATTTTCCATTCTGTAATCAGAGGACAGTTTCACATGTCTCCTAGGTCCATCTAGAATGAGCTTTGCCACTTGCAGCACTGTTTAATGTCTGCATCATGTGCCTTAATCAAATGTTGTGTTTATAGTCATTTTTCAACAGCTGTGATTGTTGGAGTGTCATAGTTTGCTTATTGACGATGGGTATGTCATGATCTCATAACTCATGCAATGATTTCACAGAACTCTACATTACAGAAATAGGCCTTATATGCCTGCAATTTTGAGAATTCAATCTTTCTGTGTAATAGATCAGTAATTAGTCCCTCAAAATCTTCGTTTCTGAGTGCCACAGCCTCTCTGTGATGGTATTTTATCTGTGCATTCATGTTGGCAGTCAATATAGTTCCTTTCAAAATATTCCTCCTTGTGTTATTTTTAGAAATAATTGTGTTATTTCCCTCAAAGCAATGCTTTTGCCTCATTGTAACAGTTGCTATGTTGACTGTGTGCCATTGTGCATCTTATGCATGGATTGAATGTTTTGAAAATGCCAGCATTTTGATTTTATTCACAAAATACCAAGTGTCCCAACTTTTTTGGAATCCGCTTTGTATATGTCTGTATGGGTATTGTATAGGTACTCTATGAGTATTGTATGTATACTGTCTATGTCTAATTGTCTATGTCCACACCCAGAGTCTAGAGTCTATGTCTATGTCTTCATGGGAAAGTAAGAAACGTAATTTCAATTCTTTGTATGACCAGCGCATGTAAAGAAATTGACAATAAAACTGACTTGACTTGACTTGATCACACAGAGATGGATATTGTTGAGATGGTCAGAGAGAATATGAGCAGCCAATGTACTGGACAAGCTTATACTTAGTAGATGAGCATATTAGTTAAATGAATTTGCAGGTGAAACAATAATGTGTGTGTGTGTGTGTGTGTGTGTGTGTGTGTGTGTGTGTGTGTGTGTGTGTGTGTGTGTGTGTGTGTGTGTGTGTGTGTGTGTGTGTGTGTACCTGTGGTACTGTACTGGAGTCCGTGGCGACCCCCTTGGTGGGCATGGCCAGAGCAGTCAGCTCCTTCATGGTCATCTTCAACAGGCTGCAGCTGGAGGACTTGGGCTCAGACGACAGCAGAGCCTAGCAAAATAACCAGATTCGGAAGAAAGGCCAACTAAGTTCGACAGTCCCAGTCTCAATAAGTAGGATAGATAAAAGAAGAATAAACACTACAAACAAATAAGGGAGGACAAAAAAACCTCAGCAGCCAGGAAAAACGCAGATATTTAAACCCCATCAAATCCTGTCCTGTCAGTGGTTAATAGTACATGAAAGCACCAAGCACATCAGGTGTATATAAATGATAGGACAGGTAAAGAATATCCCAAATAAAAATGCAGGGGGAAAAAAATCAATGAACACCTCATCTTTTCTCACCGATTGAAAAAAAAAAGTGTGCTTTTGACATACATCATCAGGTGCATGACTCAGGGACCGTTTATACGAGGATGATTGCAAGGGAAAAAACAAAATATTTGATCAGAAGTGCCTTCCGTTAACACGGCGACCCCTCCATTGGGGCTTGAAGACGCAAAAATCTGAAGACTCTTTCCAGAGTGGGGAGTTTTGAAGACAACCCCAGTCGCGTCTCCTTCTAATAGGCCATAAAGCCAAAACATGTTCACATTTCATACACAATCACATCACTCTTCTCCAGATTTTTGTGTCTTCAGGCCACAACGGCGAGGTTGCCGTGTAAACGAAAGACACTTCAGATTAAATATTTTGTCGTTTCCACTCACAATCGTCCTTGTATTGTCTTCAATTTTTTAATGCCTTTTTACACAAGTTTTGATCGTCACCATATAAATGTAGCCTTTGACCAATTATAGAAATATGGACAATGAAACGATGAGGGACTACGAAGTAAAAAGGAGGGCCACAACATCAAAAACAGGTAGGGCAACTAGGCTGCTATGGCGGTGACCCATGTTCGAATCGAACAAACCCCCCCCCGCCAAATTTCCTGTCAAATCTCTCACTGTCCTATCATAAATACACTAAAATATTTTAAGAACAAAAAAACAAAGGTTGTATCTGTCAATAGTGTCAGTCAGTGATTTCCATCATTTCTGTCCCCTACGTACATTATTGCACGCTACTTAACAGTGAAAGGGGATATTGTGGACCTCCCCAGCTTACTGAACAGCATTAGTGGGAGCCAGTCACAAGAAGTACTACTACGAGTGTAGGTGGAGTGGCAGTGACACAAGCCATTTAGTAAAATACAGCGTGCACAACCACATCATTTGCATCGCTACATCTGTGAAATATTTTGCAATGTATTCTTGCACAAGAAGGGAAACATTAAGCTTATTTCACAGTCCAAGTAGGATGGATTGTAATCTAAATTTGAAGCACAAAAAATGTGTTAAACTATCGGAAGGAACTGACAGGTAGAGCCGGTCAAAATGGCCGTGCAAACCCAGCACTTTGCAGCAAAGTAGGTTATCTGTGATCAGTGATGTTCTTATAAACAGGCTCTGGACTAATCTATTCTAATCAGGACACTTTTTCTTTTTTTGTAATTGCACCATGTCAGCAATCCCTACTTCAGCATGTGCACAATGTCCTTGACTGGTTAGACATAAAATCACAATCTGTTGAAACATGAGCAGTTAGGGTTCTCTCTTTGGTGTGAGCAGTTGAGGATATTGTACAAGTTTCATATTCTAATAATAACAATACAATTTCCAAACGGATGATATGGAAACCAACAAGTGTCGTCTCTTCACTTGATGTACTTTCAGCAACAACTTTGAGCATGAGCAGGACAGAGTGGGACACATAGACGCGCATGAAACTACAGATAAGAAAATCTTCGAAAATTATGAACAATTTACCTTACTTTTAAAAAAATGTGCGTGGGACTGGGGCAGTACCAATCTACTAAAAGGGAGCACCAATAAAGTAAACCTGAAACCTTTTTAATTAAAGAATTTTTCCATCAGTTCCACCCTCATGTGACCCATCCAATCGAAGCAACTAAAGGAATCCAGGCCGTGGCACATTCTTGACACAAAATAACAATCAATGCAATCTATGAAGTCTCAAAGCTTTGACCTTTCAATCCACATGGATTAAGCCATGACCACTCTCAGTCACCCAGTGACTAAGACTGAGAGAGAGAGAGAGAGAGAGAGAGAGAGAGAGAGAGAGAGAGAGAGAGAGAGAGAGAGAGAGAGAGAGAGAGAGAGAGAGAGAGAGAGAGAGAGAGAGACAAAGAGAGATGAAAGTATCGAAACTGCAACGCTCCCATAACTGTACAGTCGGTCTGTAGTATAGCAGCATTTCCATACGAACCCAATGCCACGGCACCTTTTAAACCATGCAATTTGAATACAGCACAACAGACACAGCAACAGGAGCTGGAGAGGAGAGAGAGGAGAGAAGAGAGAGGGTGGGGGGAGAGCCAGATAAAGCAAGTCAAAGAAAACAACACGCAAAAAAAAGCATGCACGCAATTATGCTCGACCTCAGACAGAACGACGCTGTTATGACAACCTAAATGTGTCGGGCTAATGACACAACACTGGTTATAGCGCTTGCTCTCTGCTTACAGAATACTACAGGCTTGTCCAAAACCTAGCCCTGGGGGCCTGTGTGCAAACAGCAGCTAGCCAGCTGGCTAACGCAAGCAGGCATGGGCCCTGCTATCTCAAGAGCCTCTAGTCATCTGGTGTGGAGATATTTTACAGCTAGCTGGCTGACAGTTCGGAGTCTGTGTATGTGTCTGTGTGTCTGTGTGTGTGTGTGTGTGTGTGTGTGTGTGTGTGTGTGTGTGTGTGTGTGTGTGTGTGTGTGTGTGTGTGTGTGTGTGTGTGTGTGTGTGTGTGTGTGTGTGTGTGTGTGTGTGTGTGTGTGTGTGGGAGGGGGGGGGGGGTGCGGGCGGGTGTCGGAGGAAGATCAAGGGGAAAGCTGGAAGACGGTGGTGTCTTCAGACAGCTCGAAGGAGGAAAAACACGGTGTTGTCTAGCTAGCGAATGGGCCTCGTCAAGAGTGCTTGTTATCGTAGCACAGACAGACACACAAGCTAGCGCTAGTGTCTCGGTGTTGGCACCGGCCTGAGTGTTCAGAAGAGCAGGCCAAGTGGAAGGAGTTCAGAGGAGGGGAGCGAGCGGAGAAGAGAAGAGGCTCCTTCCATGACATCACAAACATGATACGGGGAGAGCCAGCTAAAACCCAGAGCCGGAGGTTTGGTCCTCCCTCCCCCACGGCCTATGATGTCGCTCCAAGTGGTGTTGGCGGACGTGTGTGTGTGTGTGTGTGTGTGTGTGTGTGTGTGTGTGTGTGTGTGTGTGTGTGTGTGTGTGTGTGTGTGTGTGTGTGTGTGTGTGTGTGTGTGTGTGTGTGTGTGTGTGTGTGTGTGTGCTTCAGGCCTTTCCAAAAGAATATGTAGAAGCCCTCTTGAGAGGCGGTGTCGTCTCCCTGTTCTCTGCCCTCAACCTAATTGTGGCCAAAAGGAGCTACGAACAACTGATTGAGAAAGACAGGCTAAACAGACAGACAGACAGAGAGAGAACAAGAACAGAGAGAGGTGGTGAAAGGGAAGAAGGGAGCAGGGGATGAGCGGGCGAGGGCTGAAATCGATGTGTTTTGGCATTTCTGTTTGAGATTGAGCGTGTGTGACAACAGCGGTGGTTTTCCTAATCGTTCTGCCTCTTTTCTGTGGTCCCTTTACACCCACACACTCCCACGCACATATGCAAATACGTTAAAACACACAGGTTCACACAGCTACAGAGATACATATACACACAGACAGCATTCAAATGGAAACAGATGAGCACACGCACGGGCATATGCACGGCCATTTCCACAAGCTTACGCGTGAGCATACGCACAAGCTCACACACGAGACAACACAATACAATGCAATAAACACACACGCACACACAAACACTAGGGGTGTTTCGTAATCGTAATGACAATACATCGTGATACTTATTTTCACAACATACTGCGTCGGTTCATGACAATGTACTGCGATACTCATTTTCACAATATACTGCAGTTCTACTGTTCAATAGAGAGAAGGTAGCATTGCTGTTGTAATGGAAGCTCTCTCCCAGATGATATAAATAAAAAAATAAATTGACTTATGAATGGTACACAGCCACCAACAAATAAGCTGTATATTTTCACACATTTACTGAAGTAAATATCACAATGTATCGCGATAGCACACAGATCACAATGCATCGTGATAGAATCACATCATGGCACTTTGCCAATACCCACCCCTGACAAACACACACCTGGATGTAGAAGGGAATTCCAGCGCTGCGGCGCGTAGCACAGAGCTTGGAGGAGGGGTCGCTGGTGCGGACCTCCGCGAGGACCTCCCTCAGCCAATGGGCAGGCAGCTGCTGTAGGGTCTTACTGCCACTCCTGTCACGCACACATGCACGCACAAGGAACAACAGCAAAACAAGGGTTAAGTCCCTAAAGATTAGAGGCCACCAAGGTGACAATGACAATGGCCAAACACGTGCAGCGTCTTCTGATTGGCAACAACCTACTTAACCACAGACTACTGAACCAAACATACTGACACACACACATGCATCCCCACACCCACAAATAGAGATTTACATCATTTACATACATATAACTTACACATCATTTAGCACCTATGGTACATGCAGGCACAGACCAAAAGAATTATGAGAAAATCTAACACTGTGCGGTCCAGTTCTCGATCCTGACTGGCTGATAGCTGTGTTCAATCGAGCGTAAACCTACACCTTCCACCTGAAGATTCTATGCGCGTCTAAATTGGGCCCAGCGCATCTACGTCGGTAATGAGAATATCTGCAAGTCTGCAAATATCTGGAGTCTGCAAGAGCAGCACATCTTTGCATCATCTGTGGTTGGGGTATCAGTGTGATTGCAAAGACATTTCATTCCTGAGGTGTTTATCGTCCCTTGCTGAGTTTTTGTAGCGAAGTGTGTGTTTGGCAGCGCGACAAACGCACGCACGCCAAGTAACGTTGCCGGGGTAACCACAATCACTTCCTCAATTTGTCAACTGAACGTCGTGGATCAAATGAATTGCTATTAAAGCGTTTTTTTAAAGAAATTTGGTCAACGATTAAGTTTAACAGTGTTAGATAAGCAATACATTAAGCCACTTGAGTCCATGGGTTATACTCTATTGATAACGGGTAAGGGGACGTTTACGGCACTACTCCGCTTCACGTCGTGCCCCAGTCCCCTTGCCCGTTATCAATCGAGCAGAACCCACGGCCTCTCGTAGGTTATTGCTTAATCAAGAGTTCTACTCTGCATAAACATTCCTATTCATTTCAAAACAACAACACACATGCCAGCCAACCCTGGCTAATCCACAAGGAAACTGAGCAGCTCTTAAGGGGTCGTAACCAGGTTAACATCTCTGGCTAATATGGCATTTGCTGGTGGCCTGTTGACAAACTGACCGGCAAGTATGCAAACGCAAAAGCATACACACACACATAAGCGCGCGCACCCACCCACACACGCACGCACGCACAGGCACACACACGCACACACAGCAGGAGTGGAGTTCCCTGCACACTTTGGCTAAGGGAAGTCACCCCCACCAAGATTGGAAGCTAGTTCAACAGTGCACAGTAGCAAACATGTACTTTGAACACAACACCAGAAGCAAGGCCAGGCTCAGTGATACACAGCACAGCTTGGAAACAACTTCTACAGGGTAAAATTACATTCACAATAAAAAATATATATATGCTCACATCAAATTGCTGGAAATGCAAGCACAGACAATACAGTACACTCAGTGCAACCTTGCACAACTGAACCCTCACAAAGGAGAGAGGAAAGCAAAATTTGCAAACCTCGGACCATAACAAGGTCAGGCAGTCAGGCTCTCTGAATGAGAGACAGAGTCAGTCATAGCACATCCTCAGCCCAAGTTATGCCGCTCATCCACAACCTTAGCGATGCCACTCAATCACACTGCCTTTCTCGTTTGGCAAGCACGCCCATGCACTTCGCCTCTACCACCATTCTTCCCCACATACTCATTTGTAGTGCCGTCAACAGACATCCCCCGACCCGGATTTGGACACCTGTCTCCCGGGTGGCAAACCTGCTCTCTGCAACAACACAGAACCAGGCTCATTGGAATCCACAAACCTAGAAATGGCTCTTGATCACAGTACTGATCCTTTTTTTTTAGTGTTAGTGGGCTGTGTTATGAAGCCAATTTTAAACATGAATAGGCAAATTCCCCATGTAAAATGCACCATTTTCAATGACCAATCATAGATGTAGTAGTAAACATGACAGAAATAGTATACATTAGCTGCTAAATCTACTCTGGTGGGGCCAAACCAAGAAAATATCACATCTGTTATTGAGCAGAATCAATTACATATATAAAATGAAACTGTCCTATTTTACATATCCCCTTGAATTAAATAATAGGGTTTTACCATTCTCCTATACTTTCAACCATTCTCTGGGTATGGCAGTGCAAATTTTACCTCCAAGCTAGCAGTTAACATTGAGTCCTATGAGACCAGTTTGCCGCCAGCTGGTCTCATAGGACTCAATGTTAACTGCTAGCTTGGAGGTAAAATTTGCACCACCATACCCAGAGAACGGTTGAAAGTATAGGAGAACTGTAAAAGACAATTAACTCAAGGGGAGGTGTAAAATAAGCTTATTTCCAAAAATGGGACAGTATCACTTTAACAAGTAAAACTGAAGGAATGTCATGGGTTTGTCATCGTGTTAAGCTTTGAAATTAGACTGTAGCTACTGTGTCGAGGCAAATTAAGAATGTTTAGTGCATAAAACGTGGTGCATGCACGTACGCACCACAATAAACAGAGCAAAAAGGACTCCAATTTGTAAAAGAAAATAAATAAATGTGGTCTTACAGGTTGTTTAATCAGAAATATTTGGGGAAATGTAAAGCAGTATTTAAGTTAAACTGTATCTTCTATGTCGATGCAAATTATTTAAGACATGTATAGCACACATACAACATGGCACTCACATGCAGACACAGACACAGACACAGACAAGCACACGCACACACTCATACACACACACGTAGCCAGACACACACGCACGCATACACCCACCCACATGGCACAATATAAACAGCAGAAAGAAGGAATGCAGTCTGCGGTTATGAAAGGTCCGGCTGTTTTACGAGAGCCAGTCGACCAGCAAGACCTGATCAAACAAATGACTGAGGAGCAGAGGAGAGAAACACTCCCCAAAGCGTGTGCCTGCAGACACACACACACACACACACACACACACACACACACACACACACACACACACACACACACACACACACACACACACACACACACACACACACACACACACACACACACACTAGGGGTGGGTATTGGCAAAGGGTTCACGATTCGATGCGCATCACGATACACATGCCACGATGCGATTCTATCACGATGCATTGCGATTCATGTACTACTGTGATGCATTGCGATATTTACTTCAGTAAATGTGTAAAATACAGCTTATTTGTCAGTTGC
>NC_085880.1:24645281-24685281 GCF_034702125.1 Engraulis encrasicolus
TACATTACAAACAGTCTTACTGTACATATATTGATTACTTCTTCTCTCACACACATATATGCAATGCATGCATTCTTTCATTCACTCAAGTACATAACACAACCAAACAAAATCTGACATACACAGTTTCAAAACATCACAATTATTCACCCACACGCACGCATTTACCGGTAGTCCTTCATGCGTAAACACACTCACACATTCATTCAGAACACACACACACACTCTTCATTCACTCACATATGTTGCACATACGCATAGTTGTACAAACTCAATACACCATAATTACACTCCGTTATACACAACCGCACACCCACACACAGGTTACAAACAAACACATTCAGTCTTGTATGCACAAGTTCAGAACACCACAACACACACACACACACACACACACACATACACAGATACACATAGAACAGAACAGAGAACACAGGGATTGTGGCGTATTTACATTTCTTTTTTTTTCTTTTTTATAAATGTCAAAAAACAACAACAAAAACATGCCCTTATTTCCGGGAAAACGGCTAATTATGAAGCGTTTCTGCCCTTAAATACCAGCCAGACCAATCAGTGCGCTCTTAGGAGTGGTTAGGGCGATGACAAAGGGGGAAGTGGTGCGCAAAAAAAAAATCCAGAACAAACAACATGGCCGCCGCACTCTAAAGAGTGACTGAGTTCATTTCCCTAGAACTCACTCTGGGTAGCCAAGGACACAGGCTTTTTCCCTGGGGAGGAACTTTAAAAAAGAAAAAAGAAAACAGGGTGGCCACTCTCTCTCCCACAGTGACCTCAATTGGGTTTAATTCACCAGCAAGTCTGATTACACTGGCAAGGGGTGCGAAAAAAAAGTTTTAAATCCTCTGAGGCTCAATTTTCGCTACAAGGAGGACTACGTTGGGGTTGATCCAATGACATTCAATATGATTTTCACGGGCACTCATTAGGTGAGCAAAAAAAATAAGAATGAATCCCTTGACCACCGTGCTTGCCATTGGTCGACAACACACTGGGCCTATAGTCACAGGTTTCCATGAAGAAAGCATGCGTAAATACGTTAACAAAGTATGAAAACACTAACACAGGGGTGCTGTGGTGCTGTGGACTGGGGCACCCAACTAAAGTGGGCTTTCGTTCCCATGGGGACCCATATACAAGACCTACCCCATCTCTCTCCCATTCTCTTCCTGTTATAATCCCTACCGTCCTATCCTCATGTAAAGACACAAAAATCCCGTAGGGTTTTCTTAAGTTTTTAAGAAAAAAAAAAAACAACAACAATCAGTGTCTCCTTCCATGTAGGGTATACCGTACATGCAATTCATCTCATAAACCCAACTGGGAAGCTGGGAAATTCCAACTCCACTTGTGTGCTGCGGTGCTGTTTCACAATGACAATGGAACACGGCACACAACGAATGCCTCAACCGTGCACCCCCCAATGGTGCCCCAAGGGAGCAGTGCGGCGGCACGGTACCATGCTCGGGGTACCTCCATCATGGAGGAGGATGGGGAAGAGCACTGGTTAATTACTCCCCCCACCAACCTGGCGGGTCGGGAGTCGAACCAGCAACCTTTGAGCTGCAAGTCTGACGCCCTAATCGCTTACCCTGCCCATGCAGTCATGAGTAAATAAGTAGCAATGCACATACAGTACTCAAAGTTTATTCATGCATCTTATGAACTAGACTGCCTGTGCAGTCGCCTTCAACTGCTTAAGGTATATCCCCGAAACGCGACGCTTCCAGTCCCCCATCATTCCTACCACTCCCGTCTACCATTTTGTAAACGTATATGATACATACAGACGTGACATGACGTGCATAGGCTTAAAACCAAACGACTATTGTGAAAATGAAGCAAAAAATGGGGCAAATGGTAATAATGTTTTAATGGTTCAGTGGATATACCACATTAGGTACAGTGTAATAACCAGTGTAACAATATTTAATACAATGTAATACCAGTGTAACACCGCCATTTTTTAAACTTACATCATGTGTTTGTGCGTAAGTGGTATTACATGGTATTGCATATTGTTACACTGGTATAACCAGGGGTGCACAGAGCTGGTATGCAGGTACGCATGCGCGACAATAATGAGCGATGCGTACTGTCACTCAGGTTTCTACAGCGCTCTTGCGTACTGACTATCTCACCACACTGTTTATGTTGGTGAATGGTCAAACATGTCCCAAAAGAAACAGACAACAGCAGCCTAATTAGTTTCTTTGGAGTTTCGTCAACAGCAAAGAAAATTGAGTCAGAGATTTAAAAAAACAAAACTTTCCGAGAAGTGGCTCCAAGTGCCGTGGCTTGAGGCTAATGATGAGCGGACAGAAATGTAGTGCCAGTCCCTTATAATGCGGAATCGTTCCGTATGTGGTAGTGAAAGCATGCGTTCCGTGTTGAACAGGTAAGGGACGCGATGTGTCCCGTTTTCTCATGAATGCCTAAAAATAGACATGTCACTCGCATATCAACTGTAAATCTAACGACAGTCAGCGCGAGAGCGACCGAGTTGAGCTCCTGGCTCTCTCCTCCTCCCTCCATCATTATGGAATTGTGCCGTCTGTTAACTCCCAGAATGGACCCGCACCCCCGTAATTCTCATTGGCAACTCCGATGCATAGAAGTTAAAAACTGAAAGCATGCATCCATGCGCGTGGCTTCTTAAATGCAGTTCCCGGCCAGCTCCACTTCTTAATTTCGTCAGCTTCCTCCCACCATATTCCAAACGGACACCGCATACAAGTTTATTCCCCCTCTGTGCATCAGTTAGCAGGCATGACGGCGAAATCGGCAAAAACAGATGAAATCCAGACAATAATCACTTAACTTGAAGATGACCTGTTGACCATTTGTAGGCTAATTAAGATTTAAAGAATACCAAACTAACAACACATTTGATTAGGCTACCTTGCACCAGTTGCATTAGCCTCCAAACAACATGTGTCAACGTTTGTGGTGATAATGTTTATCCTTCGACACTGCAGACAGTAGACTTTTTGTTTTCTTTTTTTCTTTTTTTCTTTTTTTTACCGCGGATGAGGTGCGTACCAAAACATATTTGCTGGTGCGCATATGAGTAACGGCCTAAAAAAGTTATGTGCACCCCTGGGTATTACACTATATTACATGGTATTGCATACTGTTACACTCGTTATACTGTACCTGATCTTGCATATTGTTACACTGGTATTACACTAGTATTACACGGTATTAAATATTGTTACATTGGTTATTACACTGTACCTAATATGCTAGATTCACTGAAATGGTGAACCATTAAAATAAGGTGTTACCGGGCAAATCAATCCACCCAGTCAGAAGTTATGGGCCAAATGAAAATTCCGCCATTTTGAAAGTGTTGTCTTCCAAACTCGAATCAGTTCATGAACCTACCCTAGAGCATTCACACACAAAATCTGGGACAAATCCATCCACCCGGTCAGTAGTTATGGGCCAAACAATAATTCGGCCATCTTGAATTCAGCCATCTTGAAAGTGTTGACCTCCAAACTCGAATCAGTTCATGAACCTACCCTAGAGCATTCACACACCAAATCTGGGACAAATCCATCCACCCGGTCAGAAGTTAGGGACCAAACAAAAATTCGGCCATCTTGAATTCAGCCATCTTGAAAGTGTTGACCTCCCAACTCGAAGCAGTTCATGAACCTACCCTAGAGCATTCACACACCAAATCTGGGACAAATCCATTTATCCGTGCTTTGCTTCGTTCATTCGAAAATAGTCACTAAACACACTGAAAATATACAGGAACTAGAGGAACGTATTTACAGACACACTTGCATACCACTGAGCACTATGGCACAAACTTAAAGTACTGTGTATTGAGCTAGTGTGATGTAATAGAAGTGGTCATCTAAATACATCTATAATGTTTGTCTATAATGTTAGTCCGCTTGCTATAATGGCAGGGTACTCTCCACATAACGAGGCATCACGGCATCACATTCGCTATGTCGGTCGGTATCTTATAATGTATTCGATGTATGTGCCGTGTTTGTGCAGGGAGGGGGGGGGGTATATATAGCATGATATATGATGTGTTCCTGTTGCCGTATTGGTCTACTGTAGCGTATGGTGTAATGTGTTTTATTTTGGGGCACTCCGGTCTCTCTGTGGCTCGAGCGGTGAGCTCACAGGGCCCAAAACGAGGCGCGCGGTGCGGCGGGACCAGGAGCTACCCGCCGGTTGAGACCGCAGTCTGAACTGAGCTGGGTACTGCCCTAGCGAGGGGGGCAGCTATTTCGGTCCCACACAACACTCCTTTCGTTTTTTTCTTTCTCTCTCTCTCTGGCTCCCTGCATCCTTCACCAGCGCTTGTTGCACTCCTGCACTCTCTCGCTCTCTTTTTTACAGAAAGAGGACTCATTTCCTGTTTGTCGAACACTTCCCTCCTCTTCAACCCCCCCACCCTCTTTGCTTTTCTCCTCACGCGTCCGTCCCCTCTTCCCTCTCTCCAAGACATTTCCTCTTTTCATTCCGTCACTCCACTATTTCCTCCCATCTCCTTGCTTTTTTAATTTTCCTGCTTTATCCCGGCTTCTTGCCCTCCTAAACATTTTCTAGCCATTCATTCTGCTACCCCTCCAAAAACAGCACCCCAAGCACATCAGCTTCGTAATTGCCCAAGCAAGCAGGCTCACTAGCCAGGCCGGGGGGTAGTGACCTAAATCTCACCCCAGGGCCCCGCCACCTAGCTGGACGCTAAGCCACTTACCCTCTACAGCTAGCGTGGCTAATGCTCTTAGATTTTTGTGTTGTTGCCGCTGATGCTTGTTATTGTTGTCGTTTGCCACCTTGATTCCGTTCAGTGAGGAGGGGAGAGGAGAGTAGAGGAGAAGAGAGACCCCCCTCCTCCAACAAAACTCCCGCGGTGGAGGGATTACGCAATCTTCAGACACGTAAAGAGCTCACAGGGAGATTAGTCCCCTGGTGTGTGGTGGGGTTGGGTTGATGAAGAGAGAGTCAAAACAAAACAAAACAGGAGACAGATGAGGAGGGATGAAGAAGGAGGGAGAAGGAAGAGGAAGAGAAGGGGAAGGAAGAGAAGGAGACAGAGAAGGGGAGAGGGAGAGGAGAGACACAGATGAGTCGGGGAGAGGGAGAGGAGAGACACAGATGAGTCGGGGGAAAAAAGAGCAAGAGTTTAAATGCTTTGCTCAAATTTCCTGAACATCTTTTAGGTCACACCCACCCACAGGAGAGACAAGTCATGCAGTCAGTCATGGTGACCGTTGTAGAGACCAGTGAGGGCATGAGACTGAGAAGAGAGGGGAGCTAAGTCTGTACCAGCAAAACAAGAATGAAATAAAATTATTTTTGTGGCTAGGCATATCCCATAAATGCTGCAACTGTGACTATTGAAACACCTTCAAAAGTCATAACTAGGAGACTAGGGTACTGGGTAATGATGACAGAGGCAGTGGGATAGTATGAGGGGAACCGGACCTAGATGGTCTACGGCTCAACACTGGAGATCAAGTGTATGATTCAGGGGACAAGCTGTGTGTGTGTGTGTGCGAGAGAGAGAGAGAGAGAGAGAGAGAGAGAGAGAGAGAGAGAGAGAGAGAGAGAGAGAGAGAGAGAGAGAGAGAGAGAGAGAGAGAGGGAGAGAGAGAGAGAGAGGAAAGTTGTGCATGTCAGGACTGCAGAGCCACAGCTTTAGAGTGCCCCCTAGCAAGCCAAACTGAGAACAGAATGTCTGAGAGTTAGGTAAAAGAGAGAGAGAGATGGAGAGAGAGAGACGGAGACGGAGAGATGGAGAGAGAGAGAGAGAGAGAGAGAGAGAGAGAGAGAGAGAGAGAGAGAGAGAGAGAGAGAGAGAGAGAGAGAGAGAAGCTGGCTTATCCAAAGCCCAAGAGAAGCCAGACAGATCCTAGCCAGCTTAGGCTTTCCACCCAAAACAAACACGCGAGAGGAGGAAAGAAAGAGAGTGAGCGCGAGAGAGAGAGAGAGAGAGAGAGAGAGAGAGAGAGAGAGAGAGAGAGAGAGAGAGAGAGAGAGAGAGAGAGAGAAAGAGAAAGAGAAAGAGAAAGAGAGAGAGAGGCTTGGAACCAATACTAACTCTCAAAACACCTCGGTTTCACCCAATGCTGTCTCTGCCCTCAACCCACCCAGAGAGAAACTGGTCAGTGAGGAGAAACAGCATTCTGGCTACCTCCCAGTCTGTCACCTCCAAGAAGCTGGAGGACTCCAGACACGCTGCTGCATCCCACAATTCCTTGTTTCGGGTCACGCAAAAGAGCCATGATGGCTGTCAGTGCCTGGGTCAGTGGTTCCTGGGAACCATCAAGGATGACATCAGAAACACGGAACAAGATGATTTCATTTCACTTCAAACTACAACTCCTTCGGTTCCTTGGTCAATTGTTTCAAACATTGTTAGCCTCAAATCTCCTTTAAACTCACCAAACTCAAATCTCTGGTATCAGTTGTCATGGTGCTTCGGAAAAAAACCCACCTGTGGTGCTGTCATTCGAACAAGGAGTTCGCCACAGAAGGCAGGGAGGGACATGGGTTTTGGACATGTGCGAGTGACTGGGTGATAGGAGTGTGTTGCGGAGTTGCGGGGAGGGTTGCGTGTGTGGTTTGGTTCGAAAACACTAGTAAGGGAACAGACTGATTTTTCAGCACGATTCTTTTAGACAGCGCTGACAAACTCGTTCACTTGACATCTTGAACCGCAGATGCATGACGCCATGCTCATCAAACCCTCCGCTCGCTCGCTCGCTCGCACGCACCCTCGCTCGCTCACTCACACACACAAACACGCGCGTTCGCTCGCTCGCTCGCTTACACACACACACACACAAACACACGCGCTCGCTCGCTCTACACACACACACACACACGCGTTCACTCGCTCGCTCTTACACACACACACACACACACACACACACACACACACACACACACACACACACACACACACACACACACACGCTCGCTTACGCACACACACGCTCGCTCGCTCACTCACACGCTCGCTCGCGCACTCACACACACAGCAACACTCACACTAACACGCTTGCCTTCTGGACAGCCTTTGTCTTATTATCTCATCATTTTATATAATGTGTTCTGAGGAGCTGCCATGCTGACCACAGGCCCTGGTGACATCAGCACCTAATAGCACGCCATCTGCTGGAGGGATGATGTCATACTACATGTGCAGGGGAAAATAGAGTGGACCAGTAGCAAACTGACCAATCAAACGCAGGGGTGTGTCCTAATGACTTTACCAAACTCTCCCATGATTCTGCCAAAAGTAAAACACATGGACAAACTTCAACGAGGCCAGTCATCTGTATCTCTCCCTCACACACACGCACACACGCACAAACACACACATATAAGCCAGTGATTCAGCTAAAGTAAAACACATGGGCAAAATCCAACACGAGGCCAGTCATCTCTCACTGTATCCCTCTCTCTCAAACACACACGCACACACGCACGCACACACACACACGCACACACACGCACACACACACACACACACGCACAAAGTTATAGCGGCGTACACACACAAAGCTAGCATTTCGCTTGCTCGCCTACTCGCCACTCTTTCATGGAACGTTCGCTGAAGGTTCCCGCGGCTTTAACTGCCAATGGACAGCCGAGAAGTACCGAACTCTGCATTCCAATTGGTTACTCGCTTACTCGCCTCGCTCGAAGATAAAATATTTTCAACTCGGAATCCGCCCACATCGCATCGCTTGTACTGTACTCGCCTACTCTCCTGCGAGTCTCGCTGGGACACATTGACATTCTATTGAGTTCATTCGCTGAGCGAGTAACTAGCAGCGACGTGTGTGTACGGCCCTTAAGTCATCTTCACAGTGTCACCTATTCCACATTAGCAGAGAACCCAAACACAAACCGCACACAAACAAACCAAGAAGCACACACTGAGCCACTCCACCTGTGCTGAAACAGACGCAGGCTGTGTACTGAACCTTCTCTCAAAGGCAGCCCTGAATCCTGTATCATGAGAGTCAAAAGCAGCGGCCAATCACAATTCAGGAAATATTGTCCTGTGTAGACTCTTCTAGAGTAGCCAGGCTGTGCCTTCCTAGTGACGCAACACTTTCAGTGTTGCAACTAGTCAGGTCAAGAGCAATGCAAGTACTTTCTGAATTCCCGCAAACACGGAAACTCCTCCCACTTTGTCGATAAGCAAACAACCATAAGCAAACCAAGGGAGGCAGGTCAACCATGCCGCTTGGGAAACGATAATGGTTATGCTCTGTATCATCAACGTTCAAATCTCTTCGAGACTTGGTCTGACAATCAGGCTCCTTCTAGACAAGATTAAGCCACCCGCCTCGTGACAATTTTCCTATTCCTTCGACTGGCAACAATCGATCACATGCATCCTTTACTTTGGGGTGTGCTTAAGTAAAGACAAGAGATCATAGAATGGGTTTTGTGTTAGTGAGAGAGAGGGAGAGAGAGAGAGAGAGAGAGAGAGAGAGAGAGAGAGAGAGAGAGAGAGAGAGCGAGAAAGAGAGAGAAAGAGAGAGAGAGAGAGAGAGAGAGCGAGTGCGAGTGAGAAAGTGAGAAAGAGAAAGTGAGAGAGAGAAAGTGTGTGTGAGAGAGAGAGAGAGCGAGAAAGAGAGAGCAAGAAAGAGAGAGAGTGCGAGTGCGAGTGAGAAAGTGAGAGAGAGAAAGTGTGTGTGAGAGAGAGAAAGAGAGAGAGAGAAAGTGTGTGTGTGAGAGAGAGAGAGAGAGAGAGAGAGAGAGAGAGAGAGAGAGAGAGAGAGAGAGAGAGAGAGAGAGAGAGAGAGAGAGAGAGAGAGAGAGAGAGAGAGAGAGAATGCATACAGTGCATGCATGCGTGCGTGCGTGCATGCATAAGCGTGTGTACACAGAGGCAACAGGTATCTGGAAAGAATGCATGGGGTGGGGGGTGGGGGGCTCATTAGGCAGCAAGCTGGTCCTTAATGAAAGCAGCTCCCTAACGAGCTCAGATACCGATGGAAAACCAGCACAGCATGGGCCGGATACACACACAGTAAACACACACACATTAATATTGACAATACTATCAAATGAGTGGTTCAAAGGAGAGAGAGAGAGAGAGAGAGAGAGAGAGAGAGAGAGAGAGAGAGAGAGAGAGAGAGAGAGAGAGAGAGAGAGAGAGAGAGAGAGAGAGAGAAAGAGAGAGTGTGTGTTGCTCCGTGTTGAGGCCTTGGTGTGTGTGTGTGTGTGTGTGTCTTGGTGTGTGTGTGTGTGTGTGTGTGTGTGTGTGTGTGTGCGCGCGTGTGCGCGCGTGTGTTTACCTGTTGCTCTGTGGTGAGGCCCTGCTTGGTGTGTGTGTGTGTGTGTGTGTGTGTGTGTGTGTGTGTGTGTGTGTGTGTGTGTGTGTGTGTGTGTGTGTGTGTGTGTGTGTGTGTGTGTGTGTGTGTGTGTGTGTGTGTGTGTGTGTGTGTGTGTGTGTGTGTATGTGTTCCTCCATGATGAGGCCCTGCTTGGTGTGTGTGTGTGTGTGTGTGTGTGTGTGTGTGTGTGTGTGTGTGTGTGTGTGTGTGTGTGTGTGTGTGTGTGTGTGTGTGTGTGTGTGTGTGTGTACCTGTTCCTCGGTGATGAGGCCCTGCTTGGTGTGTGTGTGTAAGGGCAGGCTCTGGCAGAGTTCCCCCAGCAGCATGGACACCTCCTTCATGGTCCGCCAGCAGCAGACCAGCACCATCTGGGCCGTCACCCGGTACGCTTCGCCACAAGAACCTAAACACACACACAAGTGCGCACCCATTAACAAAAAAATAAACAGACACACACATGCACACACAAACATTACACTACACTTAGCTGAATTACAGTGTTTTAGCACACACGCATGCGCACACGCACACACACACACACGCAGGCGCACAGGCACACACACGCAAGCGCACAGGCACACACACGCAGGCGCACAGGCACACGCACACACACCTTCGTAACATACATTCATACGAGCAGTCATTTAATGTTGATAACTCAAATTCAAAGTGAATATTTATGATTCCCGGAAATTAGAGTAATTCAATTGGCTAGAAAAACACATCCAAAAGGTCAAGGTTAGACTTGGGAGACCAGGGGTAGTAGTGCTTTCCTATTGCCATCAAAACAAAAGATGCAACGCAATGAATTCCCTCCAATGACAGAGTAGACACGTTTATGATTGTATGATGCAGAAGATCCGTTGTTCCATGTCAATTCCCCTGGCCAATCAGGCCAAGGTCTTCTAGGCCTTTCCACCGCAGTAGGTGCTTTCGGTACTGAATGTTCATCACATGCATGTTTTTTTACGGTCTATATAGTTTAGGAAGAGGTAAATGGTCCCAAATGACTAAGTCCACTTACTGGAATAAAATCTTTTGACTCTTTCAAACCCTCACACAAAAGCAGGGCAGATTAGAGGCGGTGACGTTTAAATGGGGTTTGGCCTGAAAATAGCGGGTGCATTAGCCAACCTTAGCTAAGCTGACAGACTTGCATTGAAAACATGAACTTAAAATAGAGCTGGCACAGAAGAAAGGTGGCCGTCTTGTTAACTTGTGTTTCATTGATACGTTTGGCAACGCGAGAATGCTGTATTTTACTATTTTCACTGGGGTTTGGGCCAGGATCACAAAACCGTGTGGATAATTTAAAGCTGGGCCAGCTAAGCGGGAGAGTCAGGTGTGTTTGTTTATGTCTTTAACGTGAAGAGTGTCAGCACAATAAACTCCAGGTCAAGTCCTAGCTAAACGTAGAGTGCACAAAAACAATATTGTATGGGCCATCGCTTTCAGACAGCATCTATTCATAAAGTGTGGGGTTAGTCTGACCCTCCACATCTGCAAAAGAAGAAGTTTCATTTTACAGTTTCATATGTTTCTTGGTTTCTTTTCTTGTTTACTCAGAAGCGAAATTGAGAACTGCTATACGTTTACCAGCTGCCTAATTTTTGAAGGGTTTTTGAGCCTTCCGTCTGCAGTATAGTAAAGAACTTGACAGGACAGTTGGAGAGAGAGGTGGGGTAGGGATGAGAAATGACTCAGGACTAGGGCTGGGTATCGCAGCCATGTTCCTGTATCGATTCGCTTTCGATTCTTAGGGCTTTAAATGGATTAATCACGATTCAATTCGATTCGATTCGATTCATTCCGAATCCATTCAATCCGTTCCCTTCTTGGTGCAAGGATTTCCCCCAAAAAGATGCTGTTGCCTATTTTTATATAAAAATGTCAAAGGGCTGTGGCTTGAGTGTTAACAGATTGCGAATTTGTAATAAGTAGGCCTAGGTCTAATTGACTAATACCTACTGGGTATTTTCCATAGACCTAAATTAAATAAAAAGAACAAAAAGGAAAAGAACAAAAAAAATAGATTTTGTGCTCTTTGAATCGATTATGTGAATTCTAAATGAAATCGATCGATTATCGATTAAATCGATTATTTTACCCAACCCTACTCAGGATAGATTTGAACCTTGTTCCACATGAGCATCATATACAGGTACTAGCCCATATACTCACCCATATGGTCGAGTGCACTTTTTCCCTGACAGAGCATCAGAGATTGATGCCAAGAACATTTTAAACCGTTATCTACACCACGACTCACATCAAGCAGCGGTATGACATCATTCCTTCAGCATGATGACATCACAATGACATGGTCAGGTTCGCCCTCACATCATCTTAATAGGTTTAGTGTCGGGGGTCAAGTCAACAAGTTTACGTACATGGTTTTGAATTACGTTAACCTTTTGAGCGATACGATCACAGCCCGACTGTTAAGATTGGCTGTTTTCCTAACCCGACGTCGAGGGTCAAGTTAATCTCGGGACTTATCTGACGGTCCAGTTTTGCTTTGCTTACAACAGGACCGTCTTCTCTGCTCCAGGAACAACACATGTGCGCGCGGTACGGCGCCTGTGTATACAAACAGGTCGCTCGGCCCATTTACTGGCTATGTAAGCACGTCTGGAATGCCCACGTCATGGAATGTTTAAAAGCGTCTGCCGGCAGTGACCCTGCGGCCTGTCGCGTCGGGTTCCTCTAACAGCGTGTGTGTGTGTGTGTGTGTGTGTGTGTGTGTGTATGTAGTGTGTGCCTTTCTGTCTGAGAACTGTGTTTATAAAACTTTGCATATGCCCGTCTGTGCATACATGCCGTTTTGCGGAAATTAGTGTGTGTGTGCATGCATGTGTGTGTGTGTGTGTGTAGACAGGGGAGTTCTTCCCCCTTCCCCTCCTCTAGGGCTGGGTCATTAAGACGTGCCTCTAAAGGGACACAGATGTGGACGCGCCCACAGATTAGGCAGGAGCGGTAGTCAGCTGCTCGTAAATTAACCAGTGTGCGCCCGCAAGCTCTCTGATGTCATAACAGCATCCGGCCAGTAGAGGGCCCACAATGACTGCTTAGTGAGACTAAAAGATGTGTCTATGAGAGTTACAAACATTCAGAGCAGGCCGGAGGTAAATGCCTGCCCCCTTGAGGAAAAAAAAGGCAATGCAGGAGATAAAACATGTTAGTAAATGATCCACTATTGGTACAGCTTTGTCAAGGTTTGTGTTAATTAAAACAGTGTCATACTGTGAAACTGCAGTGTTTGCTGTAGGTCTGCAATCTGCTGTACATGACCTTGAATCAGTACACCATTTTTTTGATCATGGACCCTCATTAGCATACATGTTTACCTTGCATTACTGTGGGTCTTGTATCTATTGTATAAATGTGCGCTAACGTGATTGAGTTTTCTCGAAACCATAGGTGCTAACTCTGTTAGCTACTTTGTGGTTTGCAATGCAATATCCCATCGACAACTACACAAGTAACTACTTTGTTTGCAATGCAATATCCCATTGACAACTACACAAGTTGCAAACTAGCTAATAACTATGCTTTCGAGAAATGCACCCCAGAATTGTTTGAGATGACCCAACTAATGATTATTGAGCCTGTTTGTGTGTGTCTGAGAGTAGAAGTGTGGACCAACCTTTAGTCTTCTCTTGCACAGGCCCCTCTGCTGTGTGCGTTTCCTCTGCGTGTGTGTCTAGTTGTCGAGAGTCATTGAAGAAGTCATTGGTGTCTCTGGGCTGAATCTCTTGAAGGATCCTCTGAAGACCAGCCGATGCTTCCACTAGAAAAGTAGACATGAGCCGCAGGGGGTTCGCAACGTTCAAGGTATTTGCAAAAGAGGTTGCTAACGTTGGATGTCCAAAAGTTTATATTTCGGACAAAATTCTGTACTTGAGACAGTACAGTTGGAAACATTACAACAATAAGGCTGCAAAGGTACAAAAGGCACACCACAAAAGACGCAACACTCTATTAACTCACAACTATCCCAAAACATTATGTTCTTCATCAAAAAGATTATTTGCTTTTACATAATGGCTTCAGGGCGACAGGGCAACAAACAGTGTAAAAACAGTTACATCACTACAACGCCGGTTATGTTTGTTCGGCCGGAGGAGATGGTTTTGGGTATCGCTACAAAGTGGAAGATGGAAAAGGTTTGAAGCGATAAACAAAAGCCACGCAGGTGCTTCTGTCTTTCCTTCGTTCTAATCACAAACTGTGCATTCTATTCCACTAAAACGTTGATGGACAACTACTTAACACGTTAAAAAGATGTGAACAAAAAGGGCCAACCGTACGCACCTTATATCACTACAAAATCATTTGGTTTAACTTTAGTTTCAAAATCTGATGGGAAAAAGGGCACTTATCAGACTCCACATAACCAGTAAAGCTTACCTGCGTCTGTATCCATGGGGATAAGGCCCTCGGGAGAGGAGCTTTGAACCACCGGTGACACCACGTCAGACATGCGGTAGCACACGCTTATCAACTCAGGCACCAGAGCTCTCCACTCACCTGCCAGCACCAGAGACCTGCAGACACACAATACAGGGGAACAGCAGATCCTTCTCCTGGTTAAAGACATATATAAAGATGACAGAGAACATTTTTGCCTTCTTAACTGCTAAGAGCTAGTGAAGCTAGTGATTTCATGACATACAGAAGTGTGTGCACATGTGCATATGCCTGCGTGGCGTGCACACGTTAAAACTGGTAATATTAATCATAGCTCTTTAAAAAATCGGTAGGTAATTGTAAGTTGCTTGGATGTCACCATAAAAAGTAGAAAGAAACAGCACCGATATTTTGCAGTTATCTCCAAAACACATGATTGCATAATAGCACTAGCCTGACTGTAAATGTGTGGGTACCAACCCTGTGTCAAGCTGCTGAAGGGCTGCTGTGATGCAGTGGGCTCTCCCATACAGGGGATATGCAGCAGCAGCCTGCAGTAGAGACTGCTCTGCCTGGGTAACCTCCGCCTTCAAACACTCCAGCAAGAACTTGATCACTAACACACACACGAACACGCACACATTGAAACACATACACACACACACACACACACACATACATTGAAACACACACACACACACACACACATAAATTGAAACACACACACACATTTAAACACACATACACGCACACAGAGAGAGCAACATCACTGTGGGCACCATACTATTCTACAAACCCAATCTGAAGTGTGTTCATTCTATAAACAGCATAGACACTGCTACCCCAACTTACAAGTCAATGTGTTCTTCTCCAGTGTGGTGGAGGCCTGCTCCGAAGCCTGGGTCTCGCCCGGTTGCGGCGGCTGAAGCTGGAAGCCCTGATGCTGGGCAGAGAGGACGAGCGCCGGCCTCAGGCAGGGCTGGTGCGCCAGCAGATTGAGGAGGTGGGCAGCCGAGACGCTGTCAAAGGGCCGCGTGCTGGTGCTGAGGGCCAGGGCGGCCTCCAACAATGAGCTCAGTCGAGCAGGGTCCTGAATGAATAGTCCACGCACGGACGCCGTTACACACACGCGCACACATACACACCGTTGCAATGGCTTGTATGATCGGCCTTTGAGGCTCCATGGCAGCCAGGTGAGAGGTTTTTTGCACGCATGTTCAATTCGAACAAAAAATAATTGCAACAACAAATGCAAACTTGTGTTCTTCTCAGTCACAAGCATATACTGCTTCTAATACTGCAATGAAACGCACTGTGCAGGCATTGAAAAGCACTGTATGCAATGTAACAAGTTTGTTTGAAGGGGCACAATGTTGGTTTGCGCTGTGCCCGTCTCAAAATCTCCACAGTCATGAAGAAAATGCTGTTTTTCATCACAGAATGCCAGCAGTTGACACAATAAATATGCATCTGGCAGTATGTAAAGCTAAAGCAAAATTTTCGTATGACAAGTGTTTCCCAAGACAACTCGTCCAATGCTACATGCTACACGGATCCATTGACTTTCCCTAGCTTAGCGACATATTCCCTCTTTTAACGTGTCTTAAAGCAAGACAATGCTTAACATGAAAAATAAGACACTTTACCACCTTTATAAACCCCAGCCAATTTTAACTGTATTAAGCCCCAAAATAGTGTCATACCCCTTTAAATGACGTTGAGAGGCAGCCTGTAATCCTACATATTGTCCCTTTAAATCAAAGAGTTGCATCTCTATGTTGACAAGTGTGTGTGTGCCATGTATGTTGCCTGTGAGTGTGTGTTTACCTCTAAACGGACCACTTTCATTGGGAGCTTCCGAAGGAGACAAGAGGCCAGCTGCTTGACCTCCAGGAAGTTATTGGCTGTACAGTAGAGCACAGCATCGGCATGGACCTCACTCACACACTCGCCCAGAGCAAAGCCATCAGGGCCTGGGAGATGGAGGGGGAGAGAGAGAAAGAGAGAAAGAAAGAAAGAGAAAAAGAGAGAAAGAAAGAAAGAAAGAAAGAAAGAAAGAAAGAAAGAAAGAAAGAAAGAAAGAAAGAGAGAAAGAAAGAAAGAGAGAAAGAGAGAAAGAGAGAAAGAAAGAAAGAAAGAAAGAGAGAGTGAGAGAAAGAGAGAGAGAGAGAGAGAGGGAGACAGGGAGAGATTTAGAAGGGAGCCATTGAATTGTATCAGTAAACACTTAGTCGTTGTCTTGCTGTAAGACAAGTTAAAAGAGGGAATATGTCGCTAAGCTAGTGAAAGTCAACACGGATACATTGACTTTCACTAGCTTAGCGACATATTCCCTCTTTTGACTTGTCTTACAGCAAGACAACGCTTAACATGAAAAATAAGACACTTTACCACCTTTATAAACCCCAGCCAACGATTTTAACTGTATTAAGCCCCAAAATAGTGGCATACCCCTTTAAACAGCTTTAAAGCCTTGCCCATATTGACTTAAAATAGTCTCTCAACTAGACATGCCTCAACTGAAACATTAACCAAGTGTGTTTTCTCTGTCAAGCATATTTCCTGAGTAAGGAAGCGATAGGTCCACAACTTCCTTTGGGAGGCCCAGGCTATTATTATTGTAGTACCAGAAAACCACCAAGTGGAGGCAGCAGTGAGCAGAAATGTTGGGTCATTTTCATCTTGTCATAATTTTCATTATTTCAAATCTCATTTTGATCTCATTTCATGTCGTTTGGTCATATTTTCATTTAATAGTTATTTAGGGTCACTTGCATCTTCAGTCACCCCACAAGTTAAGAAACAGAACTTCCATTCCATTTATTACAATGTTGTTTATGGCTGTTTGACTTGGTTTTAATTACCTTTAGCATACAAACTCTGTATCATGAGGATCCATTCCCGACTTGAATAGAGTGGAAAATAACTAGCCATAATGACCAGTGAGCAAGGCGTTAATGCCAAGACCTGGTGTTTGTGTATGTGTGTCTCACCTGTGGAGAAGGAAAAGTGTTCGGCCACCAGTGTCAGCAGATGAAGAGCTGTGAGTGAGGTGGAGAAAGACACCCCCACAGCCAACGACCCAAACAGAGTCTCACAGAACCAGCTCAGGAACTCCTACAGTACGCACACGTAATGAAATTACCCACATGGACCTTGATGTGGTTCGCTTGAGGAGTGAAACCAAACCAACATCAATATTCCCATAGGGCTAGCATAATAAGAATAAAGAATAAAGTGAACTAATTAACAGACGCAATACAACTAAGCTGGTGTAAATAAATGAATAGTTAGGTAAAATCAAATTCAGGTAGTACAAGTACAAGAAAACAGTCAAAACATAACAATTCTGTGTCACACAATATAATAAAAGAGTAAGAAAGAAAGTCTTGCCTTGTATGATTGTAGTGTGTGTTGGTCAGTCAGCTTTTGCTGAGGGTCTTTGTCCTGACTTGCTCTTTTCTGAAGCAGCTGAGCACTGTCCTTTAACCGACATAAAAGCTACACACAAACACATACACAAACATAAAAGACAGGAAATAGTTGACGCCATGTTGAAATATAGCAATGTAAAATGATGTGGTCTACATTTTAGTACTAGGCAAAACAATGTGTAACTACCTGTACAATTTGCAGTGAACTTAGAAGGATGCGTGTGTGTGCATGCATGTGTACGTGCATGCATGTGCGCTGAAGTGTTTATGGAGCTGACCTTCTTGATGAGGCTGACGGTCTGCTGGCGGACCCCTGGTGATTGGGTGTTGAGGTTACTGGGCAGGAAGTGTTGGATGAGGTCCACTTCCTGTGGGGAGATGGTCTCCGTGCTGCGATGACTCTCACACACCAGGCCCAGTGTGTCCATGCGCACCTACACCCAACACCATCAACGCATATTCATGATTATGACTGTTCAATGCTGCTTCACTGACAGTTTAAGCTAGTTTTGGAATGATGACTGGTGCAGACTTCATATTTCAACTTCATAAACAGTGAACGAACTACTCAAGGCTTAAACAAGCATTACATTACATTTAGCAGACACTTTTGACCAAAGCTACGTACAAGGAGGACACTCAAGCAAGTGCAGAGTGTGGGGTCAATATAGAGTACAGCAGTAATGTAGCACATATAGACCTGTAATATACTGTATAGTGGAGGACCTATTACGTGCAGTTTAAATAAGTGCCCAGGATTAGAGATTCACCATCTTCTTGAAGGTTGAGAAGGATGACCCTGCTCTTGTAGCAACTGGTACCTTATCCCACCATTGAGGGACAATGGCAGATAACCATTCGGACTGTGATTGCCTTGTGTGAGTAGAGGGCAAGGCAAAGCAGTTGGTGCTGGAGGAAGGCAACACCCTGGATGGAACATATGGCTTTAGCATAGCCTTCAGGTAAGCCGGAGCAGAACCTGCTGTAGCTTTGTAGCCAAGGGTGAGGGCCTTGTGTTTATAGCGAGCGGACGCCGGTAGCCAATACAGGTTGACAAAAAGTGGTGTGACATGCGCCCTTTTGAGTTGGGTGAGCACAGCTGCGTTCTGGAAAACTTGCAAGGGTCTTATTGCACAAGCTGGAAGACCGGTCAAAGAGGGAGTTGCAGTAGTCGAGGCGAGAGATGACCATGGTCTGTACCAGAAGCCGAGTGGCATATTGGGTCAGGTATAGTCTGGTCTGCTTTTTGTACTGTATATTTAACAGTCAGAAGCAGCATGACCGGGCAACCGAGGCTATGTGGTGGGAGAGGGATAGATGGTCATCAATCATGACACCCAAATTTCTTGAGAACTTATTTGCGGCAACAATAGCTGAGCCCATATTGAGTCTTTTTTTCTTTTTCTTATTGGTATTGTGGCAGCATGAATCCTTGGCTGTGTTCTTGAGTATGCCCCAAGTTAGTGATTTGTACAGCCCACCTGGATAACCAAGACAAAAGCAGTGCTTTGTGTGTGTGTGTGTGTGTTCTTGGTCACACACCATGAGTGGCCCAGTAGTTAACAGCAGCCAACCAGCAGATAGTCAAGTAGCTCATGTAAATTGCTTTGAAGTTCAATGATGCACACGCCCCGAGAGAGTGTCTATCTGACACAGAAATACTGCAGCTCTGTGTACTCCAATCGCTCAACAGTGCTTGTCCTGAATTTTGGAGTACAGACTGAGTATTTGCCCCAAGTTAGTGATTCTTACGGCCCACCTGGATAACCAAGAAAATAGCAGTGATTTGTGTGTGTGTTCTTGGTCCCACACCACTAATGACCCAGTAGTTAGCAGAATCTAACACAAGCAGATAGCCATTGTGGCAGCATGAATCCTTGGCTGGGATCCAGTGCTTGACACTAACTTTTTCGCTTACCAGCCATTTTGGCTAGTGGTTTTCCTGACTCACTAGCCATTGGGCCTTTTCACTAGCCATAATTTTCTTAGCCATCATAGCAGCTTTAATTAATTATATAATAGGCTGTAGGCCCTAATAATGTAATGTAGGCTAATATAATATAAT
Organism: Engraulis encrasicolus; assembly: GCF_034702125.1. Classification (NCBI taxonomy): domain Eukaryota; kingdom Metazoa; phylum Chordata; class Actinopteri; order Clupeiformes; family Engraulidae; genus Engraulis; species Engraulis encrasicolus. The sequence continues at coordinate 24,664,547 of NC_085880.1, forward strand.
ATAGGCCTAATATAATATAATATGATATAATATAATATAATATAATATAATATAATATAATATAATATAATATAAAATAATATGCTATAGGGCAATTAGAATTGTTAGGCCTATTAACTGGTCCATGCATGCTATGCAAAGAACAGATTTACTGATCAGAGGAATGGCATAACCTATAGTAGGCCTATATTTAGGCTACCATGCAGAAACACCAAGCACAGTGTTGTGGAAGGGCACAAATGTAAGCTACACGAGAGCAAAATATTTTCGTCTTTAATCTGGAGGGACTTCTTCATATCATATAGGCCTATCTGTGGTCGCCGTCCAAATCCATGCGCAAAGTAGATAGCCTAAAGTCATTGCCAAGTTGGCCGGTCCTCGGACATGGATGTGGAATAACACCTCTTCTGGAATATTTGCTTATAAAAGTATCCACTAGAAAGCACACACAGATGCGGTAACTACAGAAGGGTCTACGACTTCCTTTCATTCCGTTTAATAGTGAGTTGTAAAATACAAACGGGCGAGACGGACACCTGCGAAGGGACATGCAATGGGATGCTTTTGTGCAGTCTGGAAGGCCAACTGCGCGTTTTTTTAAGAACGGTTTGACAGTCGGGAACAACAGCACAAGAAACATGGAGGAATATTAAGGTATGAAGACACAGGCAAATCAGAAAATAATTTAAACCAAACATTATTAATGCCGCATGTGTCCTTGTCTTATCACTGCGCTAATGAGACTTTCACAAGAGTAACACAGACTGACATGTTTTCCTCTCGCTTTGGTCATTTTAATGACCACTACTACTAAGTATTGTAGTAATGACAGATCGCAAAACAGGTCAGTTGAGATGAACTTCGCTACTTTATTTTCACGTGAAGGTTTCCAGTGACATTTCGAAGCGCACGCTGATGTCCCGGTAGCTCGCTGTCACTCCTCTTCGCAAGACTAGCTCTATGCCTATCAGATTCCTGGCTTGCGTGAGACACAGGTGACACGTGACACAGGTGCTTCATGGGTATTGTAGGCTCGCGAAATCGCATTGTATTGCTTTTGTAGCAAAGACGGTCCGAAGAAAAAAAACTACAAAATGCGGTGCCTCATCATTCAGAATAGTAACGGACCCGCCAGAATGGCTAGTGAACCTTCGGTATCTACTAGCCAACGCCGACTTTTACCCGCATTTGGCTACCTGGCGTGTGTTAGTGTTAAGCCCTGCTGGGATCACCAGGATTTCAGTTTTAGCATGGTTTAGCTGAAAGTGATGTTCCTCCATCCATGTGGATAGAGGAGTCCTCTGGCTCGAATGACAGGTACAGCTGTGTGCCATTAGTATCCTAGTTAATTGCTTTTAAGTGCAAGGATGCATACGCCTCTAGACGGTGTCTACCTGAGACAGAAATATTGCAGCTCTGTGTTCTCCACTCGCTCAACGGTGCTTGTCCTGAATTTTGGGAGTACAGACTGAGTATTTGCCCCAAGTTAGTGATTCGTAAGGCCCACCTGGATAACCAAGACAATAGCAGTGAATAGTGGGTGTGATCTTGGTCACACGCCACTAAAGGCCCAATAGTTAACAGCAGCCCGATAGTCAAGTAGCTCAGGTCATTGTTTTTAAGTGCAAGGAAGCACAAAACCAGAGAAAATGTCTGACACAAAAAATACTGCAGCTCTGTTTTCTCCACTCGCTAAACGGTGCTTGTCCGGACTTTTGGAGTACAGGCGGAGTATATTTGCCCCAAGTTTGTGATTCGTACAGCCCACCTGGATAACCAAGGCAATAGCAGTGAATAGTGGGTGTGTTCTTGGTCACACACCACTAAAGGCCCAGTAGTTAGCAGATATTCAAGTAGCTCATGTAAATTGCTTTGAAGTGCAAGGATGCATGAGACAGTGTCTGACACAGAAATACTGCAGCTCTGTGTTCTCCATTCCCTCAGCGGTGCTTGTCCTGCATTTCGGGAGTAACTTACAGGCTGAGTACATTTGCCCAGATAGTCAAGTAGCATAGCTAATTCCTTGAAAATGCAAGGAAACACACACACACACAGAAATGTGTGTGAGAGTACTGCAGCTCGGTGTTCTCCACTCGCTCAACGGTGCCAACCAGCAGATAGTCAAGAAGCTCAGTTAATTGGTTTTAAGTGCAAGGATGCACACGCCCCGAGACAGAAATACTGCAGCTCTGTGTACTCCACTCGCTCAACGGTGCTTGTCTTGACTTTTGGAGTACTGGCTGAGTATACCCCAAGTTAGTGATTTGTACGGCCCACCTGGATAACCCAGACAATAGCAGTGATTAGTGGGTGTGTTCTTGGTCACACACCATGAGTGGCCCAGTAGTTAACAGCAGCCAACCAGCAGATAGTCAAGTAGCTCATGTAAATTGCTTTGAAGTTCAATGATGCACACGCCCCGAGAGAGTGTCTATCTGACACAGAAATACTGTAGCTCTGTGCACTCCATTCGCTCAGTGGTGCTTGTCCTGAATTTTGGAATACAGATTGAGCATTTGTCCCAAAGTTAGTGATTTGTACGGCCCACCTGGATAACCAAGACAATAGCAGTGATTTGTGTGTGTGTGTTCTTGGTCACACACCACTAATGGCCCAGAAGTTAGCAGAATCTAACACAAGCAGATAGTCAAGTAGCTCAGTTAAATTCTTTTAAGTGCAAGGATGCACACCCCCTGAGACAGAAATACTACATCTCTGTGTACTCCAATCACTCAACGGTGCTTGTCCTGACTTTTGGGAGGACAGACTGAGTATATTTGCCCCAAGTTAGTGATTAGTACCGATCTGGATCTGGATTGCCATCTGGATTGCCAAGACAATAGCAGTGATGAGTGGAAGTGTTCTCTTGGTCACACACCCCTAATGGCAGAGTACAGGTAGTTAACAGAACTAACCAGCAGATAATCAAGTAGCTCAGTTAATTGCTTTCAAGTGCAAGGATGCACACGCCCGAGACAGTGTCAGACAGAAATACTGCAGCTGTGTGTTCTCCGCTCGCTCACGGGTGCTTGTCCTGAATTTTGGAGTACAGACTGAGTATATGCCCCAAGTTAGTGATACGTATGGGCCCACCTGGATAACCAAGACAAATGCAGTGACTATTGGGTGTGTTCTTGGTCACACACCACTGTGGCCCAGTGGTTAGCAGCAGCCACCAGCAAAGAGTCAAGTAGCTCAGAACATTGTTTGTAAGTGCAAGGAAGCAAAAACCCAGAGAAAATGTGTCAGAGAGAAATACTGCAGCTCTGTGTTCTCCACTCGCTCACCAGTGCTTGTCCTGAATTTTGGGAGTACAGACTGAGTATTTGCCCCAAGTTAGTGATTGATACGGCCCACCTGGATAACCAAGACAATACCAGTGAATAGTAAGTATGTTCTTGGTCACACATCACTAACAGCCCAATAGTTAGCATAAGCTAACAAGCAGATAGTCAAGTAGCTTAGTTAATTACTGTGATAGAGTGACCATCACTAGGGTTGTGGGTGTGTTCTGATTGTCACGCCCACGAGCCTGGCTCTTTGGTGTAGCGGTAAGAGCCCCAGTTTACTACCCCGGAAGGTACGTGTTCGAGTTCTGGCTGGGCAACTCTACTCCCCTTCGCTACAAATGGTGTCAGAAGTGGGATGGCTACCGTGAGGCCATCGGAAGCGAGGCCATCGGAAATTCCGTTTTAATGTCTACATTCCGTGATTGCGTCCACGTTTTCCGGATCGTGGAAATCATAGGGCCCTACGTGAGGCCATCGGAAGTGTACCCATTGTGTGTGAGCCTTAATTCCATGTGAAGGATTTGGTGACCCCGGTGCGAGGGACCCAAGTGATGGGTGAAGCACTGAAGATGGTGCACACTGGATGGGAGAAGCATGATGGGCAGTTGCGTGAGGGACACCGTGAGTGTGAAGCGCACAGGTGCGCTTCCCGAAGTGGGAAGGTAGTGTGATAGAGTGACCATCACTAGGGTTGTGGGTGTGTTCTGACTGTCACACCAACGAGCCTGGCTCTTTGGTGAAGCGGTCAGAGCCCCAGCAGCAAACCAGCAGATAGTCAAGTAGCTTAGTTAATTGTTTTTAAGTGCAAGGATGCACACGCACCAAGACAGAAATACTGATGTTCATCTCACATACAGCTCTGGGAAAAATTGAGAGACATGTTCAGTTTTTCAGAGTTTGCTATGGATAGGTATGTGTTCCAAAATTCGGAGGAAATGTTGTTGGTAGTTTATAGAACGAAATAACAATGTTTTTTTACTCAAACACATACCTATCCATAGCAAAACTGAAAATGTCGAAGTGGTCTTAATTTTTCCCAGAGCTGTATTTTATGTTGTTCACTACCTCCATGTAATTGTAATGCAATTGTAATGCGTGCGTCTGACCTGGTCGTGCTTGTGCAGCAGGCCGTGTCTGAGTAAAGGGAGGGGCACTAGTCCTCCCCACAGTGCGTCCTCCGTAGGCTTCAACACCCCCTGGGCACGGGCTGCTCGCAGACACGTCATCAGGGCCCCCACCGCCCCACGACTGCCGGACGATCCTACAAAGCCATCCGCATGCACACATACACATATTACACAAACACAGTGTATCAGGTATCAGTGTAAATCCCATTGGGTAGCCTTACACAACCTTAAAAAGAGCATCAGGTCACATGTACGTGTAACTGTATCATTTCTGTGATGGGCTTTGTAAAGAATCACAATGAAATGTACCACAAATTGCAAAACAGGTGGCCCTACCCTACCTGCGCAGATAAAAGGTGCTTTTAGTTTAGTTTTCAAATGGACCGAAGAAGCAAACAAGCCAACTGATGCTTCAATTACTCATTTGAAAATTCAGACTCTCTCGGCCACTCCCGATGTGTGTGGGCTGAAAAGCCACATACAAAGCGGATTCCAAAAAAGTTGGGACACTTTGTATTTTGTGAATAAAATCAAAATGCTGTCATTTTCAAAACATCTAATATGTTAATAAGGTAGAGCATTATGTACAGACAACATATCAGTTGTTAAAGTCGAGCAGAATTATTGTTTTGAGGTAATTATGTGACCATTTAAAATGTGACCCATGCAACAAATCTCAAAAAAGTTGGGACAGGGCCAAAACATGTTGTAATAGTTGGATAATTCTAAAAATAACACAAGGAAGAATATTTTAAAAGGAACTATATTGACTGCCAACATTAATGCACAACTAAAATACCATCACAGAAAGGCTGTGGCACTCAGCAGTGAAGATTTTGAGGGACTAATTACTTATCTATTACACAGAAAGATTGAATTATCAAAATTGCAGGCATATACGGCCTATTTCCGTAATATAGAGTTCTGTGTTATCATTGCATGAGTTATGAGATCATGAAATACTTGTGGTCAATAAGCAAACTATGACACTCCAACAATGACAGCTCTCGAAAAAATGACCATAAACACAACACTTGATTAATGCACATGATGCAGACATTAAACAGTGTTACATGCAGAAAAGCTCATTCTATGGACCTAGGAGACATGTGAAACTGTCCTCTGATTACAGGATGGAAAATAGTTAATCCTGTTTGAAAATTATGGAGTCATGCACCCTCCAGGTTATATAGAAAATGAATACTTCAGCTTGATTTAGTGGTCAGTCTGAAAGACAGCATATACGATGGTAAGGGGGTGCAGAGGTGACTTGGTTAGGGTCTTCTTACTCATGTAGAGCATTAAAATGAATGTTAAATGATGCATACAGACTTTAAACAGCAAACATAGCTACCAAGGCATTATATTTTGGAGCACTGCCTTTAGGTATTGTCCCCTAATGGTGGCAAATTTAAATCTCTACTATGTTCCAACAGTGTGGTTCCATCATAAGAGTAATCAGGTCACAAAATTGTTTTCTTGCAGTCAGGATATGCCCATATTAAGCATAACAAAAAGGTAAACAAGTTGAAGAACACACCTATCAGTTGAGCTGCTGAAATCATGTCTCGCACATCAAAATATCTATTTTTTAAATAAAATCATGCCATCAGTCAAAGTATTTAACTGTTCAGTCTCATCCCTTGTGTTGTGTTTAGTCTTATCTAATATAAAATGCATTTTATTGGCCCTGTCCCAACTTTTTTGGGATTTGTTGCAAGGGTGAAATTTTAAATGATCACATAATTACCTCAAAACAATAATTCTGCTTCACTTTAACAACTGATTTGTTGTCTGTACATAATGTTCTACCTTGTTAACATATTATTTGTTTTGAAAATGCCAGCGTTTTGATTTTATTCACAAAATACAAAGTGTCCCAACTTTTTTGGATTCCGCTTTGTATAAATCTACGATCTGGTGAGACTACATAACACATACTGAATTTGGGTAACAATGTGGATTTGCAGGTGGGGAAACTATGGGGAGACAAATTCATTCTTCATGAAAAACAGTTCAGAAAACAAGCTTGGCCTGGCTTGACCTGTTACCTTGCAGAAAACCTGGTTTAGTAAAATGAATAAGACGAATAATAAGATAATAACATTGCTGGGTTGCAGCTGTTTATGTGTTAGAAATGTTTTTCTGTGATCCCCGTCCCTCACCTGTGGCAGCGGGCGGGCCCTCCTGCAGGGCTTGTACCATGTGACCCAGACTGGCCGGGTTGCAGCGCAGCAGCCTGGGCAGGAAGTAGTCCAGGATGTAGGTGGTCTGGTCCAGCCGGGCCTTACACAGCACCACCAGCAGGGGGCGCACCCAGGTGCGATGCCACTCCTCCATCCAGCCCTCCACACCCTCCGCCTCTCCTGACGTCGTCTCCCCTGCCTGCCCTCCGCTCAGCTGGGCCTTGTGGCTCACAAACAGCCTCTCCAGCAGCTCGCTGGCGTACGGCGCCAGAGTCTGGTCTCCCATGAGGCCGAGCAGGCTGGCGGGCAGTCCAGGCTCGAGCGCCAACAGGTACCCAGCGCCCAGGAGCTCCACCAGGCACGAGAGGGAGCCGTACTTGCCACGCATGTGCCACTCCAGCGCCAGGAGACCACGCGTCAAGTGGGCAATGTAAGGGTCGGCGGTCAAGGGCGAGGATGAATCATCAGGGCGGCCATCTTCCCCGACGGTTGCCGAGGAGGCCTGATGGAGCAACAGAAGGTTCCGGAAGAGAGAGCGTGTCTGGTGGCGTACGCCGTCCAGCGGGTGCTCCCAGTGGGCGTAGACGTGCTCCAGGAGGCGGGAGGGCAGCGGAGCGTCTCCCCGCACGGCAGAGCAGAGGACGGCAGGGGGTCTCGTCGGCCCCTGGAGGATGTCCAGGGCAGTGGCGCTCCAGAGCGTCAGCATGCGCGCCACTACCATGGCAGTGCTGGACTCTTTCACACTGAGCACAGGAAGACGCCATGAGCGAAAAGAAAAATGATGATGTCAATATATTATTCACATTACAGTGGAATCCGCTTATAGTGGTCACGTTTGTCCGAGCCAATTTGAACACTGTAAGCGGTTGATTACTAAAACCGAATTTGTATTATTTCACCTCTTTTTTGTCTCTACCTGTCTGGCAAAAATGAGCGATGAGAAAGACGAGGCTTATATGCATTTCAAAGCATAGACCACGCACGGGTCGTCATCTCTTATGATGTCAAATAAGTTTGTAAAGTTCCCATTCCACAAACGTTTTCTGGCGAGTTTCTGCACAGTGTGATTCAGGTTATGCATGCAAAACGCCGCTAGACTGGGCACTTAAAATTGCTACACCGATAAATAGCACACTGTTGCATAGCCTGCTGTACAGTAGTAGCCTAGCCTACAACGTGATTTTTTTTTTTTTACACAGTTTTAAAAAGCCACGCTATAAGAACTGGTTGGAATTGGGGAAGTCGCGCTGGGCTTGCTGGCATAGGAGAGATGAGAAGGGCGAGGGGGAGTGGGAGGGACTCGTGGGGAGACGCAGCCTGGAGCAGTTTAAACACAAGGTAGCCTCCTGAGGAATGCCAAGCTTCGCCGAAACATCTCGTTGGCTCGTTTTTGGTAATTTTTCATACGTCTCGAAGAGCCTATGTTTTTCATTCCCAGAATATGAGAGCCACGATTCACGTGCTTGCTGCCCGGTGTCAACTCGTTAGGCTACGTTGGCTAGCGAGACAGAGGCATGTTTGCACAGCCTCATCACCGGAGAGGTTCTATGTAAACAGGTTGCGTCCCCACTCACTAGTCGAGCCATGCCTGCAGTTCACTAGGGTGCTGTCGGGAGAGCGCAGCCCATTCACTGTATGGAGTTTGCACTCCTCGGTTGGCGCCCCTAGAGTAGGCTACAGTAGGCTACCACCCGGAAAAGTGGCGAGTGGAGTCTCGCGCAGTAAACCTCTCTGGCATAGGGCAGAAGCAGACGTCGAGAAAGGAATCGCGGGAGTAAAAAAATAAATACATGTAGCTACACAGAGCTTTTCAATAATTTTTGCACATGTTTACATTCATAAAATGACAAAAATGAACATTATAAGCGGATTTTTGATCACTGTAAACAAATTATTTAAACAGCATTTGTATAGAAATGATTCTGTCCCAAGCTTTTTGATCTATATAAGCGGTTGATTACTATATCCGTGACCACTATAAGCGGATTCCACTGTATTAGATTGATCTCCTTAGTATAGACAACACTGCAGTCTGATATTCCATAATCAGTGACAGGGAAAAATGTTTTCAGGTAGTTAACACCAATGGCAATCTTTTAAAAGTTGTATCTGCCATGATGCAGAGAAAACAGGGTTCTCTTGTTTGTGAAAAATACAGTCCATGTGAATGACTGATGAACTAAATCAAAACTCATCACTACCAGGCTACCTTTGACCTGTCAGTGCCCGTCTCACCTGGAGTCCAGCTCCAGTATGGCGTGGGGGACAGAGAGCAGCAGGGCTTCTGCCTGCGTGCCCGGGCTGCGGCCCCTCCAGCTGAGCATGGCCAGCGCCCCGTGGCACAGGAACAGGACCAGTGCTGCCGGGCGGCCAGAGTCGTACAGGCCCACGCAGCTCTCCCTCAGCCAGGAGGGGGAGACACTACCAGGGCCATGCTGCTGCTGCTGTCTGCACTGCAGGAGACCTGTAACCTGATCAAGATTCAAGATATTCATTATCATTATTATTCATTCATTATCATTGGGTTAATAACAACAGCACTGCGTGTATTGATATAAAGTGCTTTGATGTGAAATGCCTATAAAATGTGAAGTGCTCCAAGAGCTTAATTTCCAGAATCACCACACACACAAGGCAAATGGAATAATGTGCTAAACATATAAGTTTAATTAATTAATCAAAATTAATTTTGTGTATTAATGTTGGTATCACAGGTGAGTCCTACCTCTTTGGCTACATCCTCTTCGCTCTGCATCACACATCTGATGAGCAGCACCACGGCCATCCCTGCTGTGCTCTGCACCGACTGCACAAACTCCTCTACAGGCAGATGAAGACAAGGCACATTCATTTCACCTCAATGACATTCCATAAACATGGTGGTGCCACCCTTGTTTACACCTAAATAAGGTACTAATACCCTTTAAAAGCCTTTAAGACAGAGCATGCCATGTAAAAAAAACCCACTCCACGTTTGTTCTACAGGGCAAGGAACAAGTCCAACAGGCAGACAAAGGTGCATCCGTCTATGCACTACCACCTTGTGGACACAGGAGGGAATTACAATTTAAAGAATGCATTTCAGACGAACAGACAAACCCTCTAATAGAGATGCTAGGACACATCTAAAAAGCCCATCATAATACAGGGTGACTACAGGTTTGACCAAGTCAAAATTAAGACATTTTAAGACTTTTCAATACCATTTTCCAAATGAAATTAGGACCAACTCGCAAGATCATACACAGGTTCAAATGAAGCACAAAAAATTGGTTATTTGTATTAATGTAGCCGTTTGAAAACACAAAACTATACACAATGAAACTTTACACTAAATAAAATTCAATAATGCGTTCTAAATTACACTACATGGCTACAACTCCCGATTTCCGACACGATGTTCATCACATGGCTGACATAATTATTCCTCCCTAAATTAAGCTCCACAAATTTAAGACATTTGGGTTGAAAATTTAAGACAAAATAAGACTTTTCAAGGCCTTATTTGGCGAAAATGAAATTTAAGACTTTTTAAGACTTTTTAAGGACCCGCGGCCACCCTGTAATATATTTTATAGACTCCAGATAGATGCATCTAGCAAGAGACAAATAGCAGTATGGGGCAGCTCCAGGCAGCTCACCATCAGTGAGGATCTGTGTGTAGCAGGACATCAGCCCACTCAGGGCCAGCTGGAGTGGACACTCTGGTGTCATGGTCTTCAGCATGGTGACCAGCAGCTCCTGGGTCCTCTGTAGCACCAGCATGGAGGCCTTCACTGCCCCCAGGCAGGAGTGCATGAGCTGGGCTTGGGCCACGTGCTGCCCCGAGAGGGACCTGGAGGACATACAGCCACACATGCATGGAATTGTGAACAGTGACAACAGCTGTTTTTTTACATCAAGAGCAAGGCTTGTATAGGTGTTAGAGATAGAGACTGTCTACAAAGGGATAGAATAGTTCTTCTTAAGGCCCGGGATATGCTTGCTGTGAGACATAACATACGTGCACAACTGTGTGTGAACTGATATACTTCCTGACTGGCTGATCAGAGCACTAGGCATGTCCCTGAAGGTATGTAGAGGGAATATAGCCAACGAGGTTCTGATTAATATTTTGGGACTCTATGGTGACTGAAACATGGAAGTTCGTAAAATTGCCCCTCGTAGCTCTGTCTATATTGTACCGTGCACACACATTTGTGTACCTTGCGCGTGTGCAACCGCACAAAAAATAGTCAAAATGTGCATGGCAACACGGTCATGCACAAAACGCAGGTGCCTCCTGAGGTAAGCATATCCTGGGCCTAAATATTAAAGGTGCTGGCTGTGTAAAATATGGCTGGGTGTGTCCTAATTAGGTGTGGTGCATTGAATGCTCATTGGTTGAGTTACGGTAGCTTTCATTTCATGCATGTGGCAGAAAAGGGGCTGCCTAGCAGTCTTGGAATGAACATGTTTACCATACCTGTTCTGATGCAGGTATTCACACAAGGCTTTGTGGAAGAAATGAAGCACTGAGGAGGGGACACACAGACAGATGGATAAACAGACACATGCACACACACAAACAGAAATAAAATGTTAGCAACTCAATAACAAAACAGTGGATTTATTTACCGTCTTTCGCATTTACTGTTGCTTATAGCATTAAGGTTACTAATACAATTGCTACGTGTACATGATGTTTTTGAATCGGATCTAATAGATCGGATTTAAGTAGATCGGATTAAGAGTTATTTTGCGACTTGTATACATGGCAATTTCACTTAAATGCGATTAAACGTCTGGGGAAAATAAAGCATTGCGATTGGACTGAGGACGCACGTGCTGAGTGAGCCAAATAAGGCGTGGGGGCGTGGTCGCCAAACCTCCGGGGAACTACTGGGACACAAGCTTATCTTCAGCCCGAAAATGAATTCCCTCAGTGGACTCAAGGCTGGTAAAATCCCCTTTGGGTCTGGTTCTTTCAAATGCTAGTTAGCACCCTCCTAGCTTAGAAAAACGAACTGGTGAAAGGGTGATGTGGAGTAACTTTGTTGTGCTTAATTACTTCGTGGGGCACTTTTACATCAATATATGGAAGCCACAACATTTATAGTCGCTTAGGGACTTTAAATTAAGCAAAACTTTCATGTGAAAATCAACAGGAAGTGCCGCCATCTTTTTCTCACTGACAAAGAGCACGGGCTCTTGGCGCCATCGTGTGGTCAACGAGCATGCGTGGAACGACCGGATTTATTGTAATTCTGATTAAAAGGTTACATGACAGAGGAATGTGTTTAATCGGATTTAAAAGAGGAATAAACCACCCACTTTAATCGGACTTAAGTTTAAATCGGAATAAACTTAAATCCTGTTCGGTAAGTGTTTACATGATGTTTTTAAAGTGGAATTAAGTTTTAATGAGATTTAAAGTGAGTTAAATCGGATTTAAATTCCTCATCTAAACGTACCAATGTCATCAAGTCAGTAATGAAAATGCATGCAAACATGTGTACTGATTTTGCGACGCATTTATCATTGCTTAGCATCACTCACCTTCTGTCTGCAAAATCTGAACACCCTTCTCACCTGCAGGATAAGAAATACAGTTAAAGATCCACATGAGCATGTCATATTCACAGCCAGTAAGAATAAATCACAACATTTGCACATACTAAGGGCATAATAAACAATAACTTGTTATCGATTTTAAGACCAACAGTCTCGACCGATACCCACCTATCGGAACCCCATCCAGACAGGCTGTGATTGTGTCCGTGAGCCGTGTGTAGTGTTCTAACCCCAGTGAGGAGAGGCCGCCAGACAGACACTCAGACAGACACACAGCTGCCTTCTCTTGCAACCATTCTGGAACAGATCTCAAAGCACTACAGGCAAAGACAGAAAGGAAATAAAAACATTGGTTTTATTTTTGTGAGATGTTAATTGCTTTGAGAGCAGAGACAGACGTGCACACAGCTGATAGCACTGTACCTGCGACACTCTACCACAGTGGTTCTCAACCTCTTTTGAACCAACGTCCCTTTGACGTAATCATAATCCTACCAAATGCCCGCCTTAGTATTTAGAAATACAGTAAAATAGACTAATGCAGCTCATTGGCAACTATGCACCACCCCTCTCAGTTGTATCCTTCTCAATGCCCCCCTAGGGCTCTACCATGTCTGGGTATAATTTCATTTCAGACTAGGATGCATCAACACCACCAGGAGAAAATATTGCCTTGGCATAATACAAAATACAAGGCATTTGAATGAATGAATATACCTTCATTGCCCCAGGGGGTATTTGTTTTGCGTTTTGGGAACACTTGAACATACAGACAATTACGACATTACACAAGGACAAGACTAAAAAACAAACCAAACATACAAAGTATTCAAATAAAAATAAAAAGTCCTGGCAGAATAGAAATAATGAAATTAAATTTAAAAAAAATCCTATATACATTCAGTATATTAAAGAAAGGTATCACATTAACTCTGTCTGCACTTAACTTATTCAACAGTTGGATGCTTCTAGGCACAAAGGATGTTAACCCTCTATTAGTTTAAAAAAAAAGGGTAACCTGTAAGGGTAATCCAGATGGGAGGAGGGAGTATTCAAAGAAAAGGGGGTGGGATGGATCATCTACTATTTTTAATGCCAAGCTGGTAGTGTACTCATCAGAGATTTTGCTGATACTTTTAACTTCTGTTCCAGTTATTTTACAACCTAAGTGTGTGATTTTGTCCAGCATGTGTCTGTTTTTAACGGAAAGACCACCTCCCCAACACTGAATGGCAAAGGTGACCACACTTTGCATAAAAGTTTGATAAAACAGTCATAAAATCACTGTATCAACCTTGAAGATACACAGTTTCCTTAAAAAATAAAGTCTCTGATGTGCCTTTGAGTATCTTGCAAGAGTATTTTCTTTCCATGTAAGCTTATTAAGTTATCTATAATTGTACCTAGATACTTGTACTCTTCTGTTTCAATATCATTCCCATGTACATTAATTGGGTCAAGTGGTGGCTTCTATGCCCAGTAAAACACACGATGTGAAATATTTTGACAGGATCTTGATCAAGTCTTCTGGCTCCACCAGCCCCATGTCCATAGAAAATAATGGTGAAAGTCAAAATCTTGACAGTTTACCAAAAGTGGCCCAATATACCTGATGTCACCAGAAGCAAATGGACCATTTTATGCCAAGAGGAACATTAAGGTATCCTCTGCACTCATGTTCTTCTCTACCTGTTGTTCCATGAGGAAAGGACTGTGTTCTAAGCAAGATGGAAGTCACTGGAGCATCTCAGGGCCATTTTGTTTTGCGCACACCAATGGTTCTTTCTATAATCCTAACTCCTGTCCTCCACCTGTGGTTGTGGCCTTGTGCTTCGCTGACTCCCTGTCTCCATGGAGATAACGTGTTGCCGCTGTTAGCGGCATCAACGTTTGGGGGACATTTCTCCATTCAACATCCCGATTGCAAATGAGAAAATTACATTTGTATCGCGCTTTTGCAAGATATTTAAACTTCTGACGCCATCACAAGGCCAAAAGCACAAGGAAGGATGAGAGTTAGGATAATGCAAAAAATGCCATGTGCTGTTGGTGTACATTGTAACGGACACCAGGGGCCTATACCAAGAAGCTGGTTCAGGAGTAAACCAGGTTAAGTTAAGAGGTAAATCACCTAATAGAAGAGCCTGGAGTCCTCATTGACCCAGCTTTTTAGAATAGGCCCCAGGTAGCAGTTGCTTGGCATGGGACATTAGTAGACGTGACAAGAAGACCAACAAAGGTCGGCGTCTGCGCCTTGAACTCAACGCTCGTGTATTGCTTGGTGCGAGCACTCCCAAAAAAGTAGTAATCACTCAAAAATGGAAAAAAGGAGGCGCACACAAGACTTGTGTGAAAAAGTGTATTGAAGCCGAAAATATACAACAGAAGTCTAAGGATTAACTGGAGAGACAGACGTTTCGGAGCTAGTCCATTTTCAATGTCTCCAGTAGGTCCTACTGGAGACATTGAAAATGGACTAGCTCCGAAACGTCTGTCTCTCCAGTTAATCCTTAGACTTCTGTTGTATATTTTCGGCTTCAATACACTTTTTCACACAAGTCTTGTGTGCGCCTCCTTTTTTCCATTTTTGACTGATTACATTAGTAGACGTCCCACCTCCTGACTTCTCATACAGATACGCTGGTGACTGAGCTAGTGGCTTATGCACGAAAATCTATGCATGCTACTTCTCACTCAAATGTTGGGATATGTACTAAGACCTTTTTTGGTACATCTGACTTTTCTGGTACATATTAGTCTTTGCAGATTTTCACACACACAAAGATTCAGAGGTTAATCCACGCTTGTCTTTGTACATGACATGAGGCCCCTCGCCTTAAGCTCACTTCATATCGCATCTGCCTCTCATGCCAGAGTTTGCTGCAAGGTTGCAGATTCGAGTCCCGGAATAGACTGCTGTTGGTGTGTACAAGCATGCTGAGCTTACCTGGCAGCGGCCCTTTTCAAGGGGTTCTTGGACTCCACAGACATGAACATCACACACAGGGCCTCCACGCTGGCCAACAGAAGAGGAGATGACGATCGGTTGTCATCTGGCTTTGGAATGCCCTCCAATACATCACCGGCCTGGCAGGACAAAACACATCGCAGATGTAATGTACTGTAGCGTGGCAATTACGACAATGCAACCATCCACTCTGCAATAATTGTACTATGACCCCGACCGGACTCAAACCGGGGTCCCCGTGGGTGGGTTTGCAAGCCCAAATGTGGGGGGCTTAGCGTGCTGCGCCACAGCACCCCCCAATAATTGTACTTCTAAACAATTGGAAAATAAACACAACCAGAATAAGTCAGCCTTCTCTTACGTTTTTTTTATTTGGGAAAAGTGGTATTATTTTATAGCTACACCATACTTTGAGCATGTGGACATTTTGGTACAGACAAGATCAGTGTAATGCAATGCGATGCGAGTTGAAATGCTATCCAAGCTGCTTGGCAAAGTTTAGACAACCTCCAGACTGTACAGTAGATGACTTTAACATACCTTCTTGATCAACTGGATCTGCTGGACAGGGTCAGTTGAGGCCAGACACGCCAACAGCTCCTGGGCGAGCTCCCTGGCTGTGTCATCTCCCTCAGCAGCTAAGGAATCTAATTCACACACAAAGTAATGCATGTAAGTTGTACTACGTATGTGGTACTATGTATGTGGAACTAAATGCAACTGACCATCATAACAAATCTCTAATGGTTAATAGGCCAACTCACTCTGTAATCTTTCAAGTTTAGCATCGTCCAAGACCACAGCTTCAACTTTGGGAGTCTTTTTCTTCACCACCATATCGAAAGTCTGTAACAGAACAGCTGTCAGTGATGGAAGCTTGCAAACCCATTTCCGCAGCCGGTGAATTAATAATAAGCATGCTGCCATTTTCCGAGTGCTCACTGGAAGTCACTGGAACCTTTTCATGACAAATAAAGTGTGTGCTATTAGTTCCAGAGGGTGCCCTAAATCATGATCTTTTAATTTAGCCAGCGGTGGCTTAATCATTCAGCCAGCCAGAGCTTAATCTGCCAAGCTATTTATGACATGGACGATTCAGGTAGTTGATTTATCTGGGAAATGTTGTTTGTTGTCATGTACTCTGTCGCCCTGTGTAGGAGCATACAACACCGAAATAAGGTGCATTCAAAACAGGGGAAAACACAGCACCATGGAAGAGTAAAGAGGTGTGTTATAACTGTTGATAAGTTTTCTTTACTAGAGTAAAGTGATTTGTGATTTGCTATCCGCTAGCATTTTGCAGGGTGCGAATATGAGTGCAACGTTACCCTTCAGTTTACTGCGGTTTAGTACTTTCGTGCTTGTGCACGAATTCAAAGACAAAGCAAATCTCACTTACCGCAGTATTCCTTTTAACAACTGATATATCCAGTTTCTTTCATTAACAAGTTTGGACAGACGCGTTAACATGGGAAACAGCGGTACAATTGCAAATGCTACACGTGTGAAACGTCAATTCCGGGTTGTACGTAGTCCCGCCTACCCTCAGCTCCTATTGGTGTACACCCCTAAAATTTTACAATCTGCAGTTGGGATTGGATCAAAAAGCAGAGGTACCTGAATACAAATAAAATGTATGTGATAGGTTTAGGCTTTCACCAAACACGCCCATAAGCCCACCTCTTTTCATACTTGGTCAGGGAATGCTGAAATGAAAACTTTTGGGGATGGAGAAGACGCCTCGAGTTTATCCCAAAATGAGGTTAATAGGACAGGAATAAATAGGACACGGCGGCATTTGTACTTGACATGGACTGAGTGCGCAGAAATTCTCTTAATAATATCTGCTGTATAGCGGGTGAGTTTTGACTTTTATCGAACGGTTTGTTTAATTTGACAGTGCTTGCTCTATGGCTGTCATGTTGTTTTTCTAAGGAAAAAAATAATCAGCTGCCCTTTCCCCTCATGTCACCGTAGCCCTACTTTTTTCTAACAGCCTAAAATGTCCTGTAGAGTCTGTCAAATATGTCTCGTGTCATGCATTCTATAGACTAAATGAATAGACTATAATTCACTAAACATGAAATTCACGTGCTTTATGGTCGTGAAATCAGTTCGTGCAAAGATAGTGTAGCCCATTATGTCAATTTGTAGACTTGTGATGGCTATGAGGCTATGCATTATTTTTGTTTCATTTTCTTCATTTTAATCGTCCCAAGCGCAAATAACCAGGTCTGCGCAAAGCTGTGTCTCACAGCATGAGAGGTCTAGTCTAGCAACATTTCTTTTATAGAAGTAGCTTACCTAGTGACACTCCTCACTGAAGAGGGCATCTCTATCGACTTCATGAATTATCACTGTGAGTGACTTTTTGTTTTTCCTCACAAGTCACAATGAGGTTAATGTGCATGCAGTGGGAGGGGGAACTAAACTAGCCTAGGCCTATAACCTAGCCTAATACCCTATGCTTGATAATGTCAGATTGTGTTGAAAATATAGGTATAGGCCAATATATTTTCTCACACATAGGCCTATCACTAGGGGACATGAAAATAAACAAGTAAACACACACAAACTCTCTCTCTCTCTCTCTCTCTCTCTCTCTCTCTCTCTCTCTCTCTCTCTCTCTCTCTCTCTCTCTCTCTCTCTCTCTCTCTCTCTCTCTCTCTCATTACCTCACGCACACACACACACACACACACACACACACACACACACACACACACACACACACACACACACACACAGAGAGAGAGAGAAAGAGAGAGAGAGAGAGAGAGAGAGAGAGAGAGAGAGAGAGAGAGAGAGAGAGAGAGAGAGGGTCACAGAGATGGATACAGACAGGCATAGTGGCTGTTGTGTACCGTACAGGAAGTGGGCAGACAGATAGGATGACAGTCCTCCTCCCTATCCCATGGGGTAGACTACGGCACTGTGGGTAGAAAATAACCCCCCGGAAAACTGTCTCAAGCTGATGACTTCTGTCTGGGATGGCCAAATTTAGTTGGAAATTACCATTTATCTTTTTTTTCCACAGTAGCACTAAACGATGGATAAATATATGTGTGATGAGTGGAGAGGCAAACGTGTGAACTGTGAAGCAGCAACAGACAGCACAAAACCAGGCCCACTGAAGTTGCTGTAATTATTAAGTCAGTTGTTAACTAATTTTAATGCCCAACTGTTCCAATAACGGTGTGCCAGCAAGCAAAACAGTTCAGCATTTCCCACACTTTGAACCTTGCCATGACAGCAAGTGGATTTTATGTCAAAAAAAGAGAAAAAGGGAGATGAGAGGTTTAAACAGAGTAGTATACAACTAGAAGTATCCTCACAGGTGTAATTACAACACTAGTAATATGTTATTACAAAGTTGAAATCATGTAATATCATACTACTGTAGTGTAATTACATTTGTAAAAGTACTTCTATTTCTACTTCATAGAACTCTCTCTTTAAACGAAAACACCATGAGAACAGGAGCGGAGGGGAGTGAGTGGGAGACCTCTATCACCTCTTTCCTCAGAGTTTGGAGAGATATCCAGCCATGACTCACTTGTGTGGACGTCAGTAACAAAGGTCCAATGCACACAGTTGTCCATCACAGAGCTACATTGTAGGCAGCTGGACCTCCTATTCAGTTCAAACATTTTCACCTCTCATTCCAAAAGTCCCTTTAGTTTTCAGTTTATAGTTGAGAGGTTAAATGCTTTCAGGTTCAGTAGTCTACAACAACTCAGGTCTTTGATTATCATGACTTTATGGTGACTGAGGACCTTCAAACCTGCATAGACTTCTCAAGTCAAGTCAAGTCAAGTTTTATTGTCAATTTCTTTACATGCACTGGTCATACAAATAATTTGAAATTGCGTTTCTTGCTCTCCCATGCAGTCTCACCGTCTTGCTCTCACCAAACTTCTATTGTTGAAAGCTGCTCATTGAGCTTTAGCATGTTTCAAATCCCATTCAAAAAGACTCTGTAGTTTTCAGCTTGTAGTTGAGAGGTTAATAATGTGTTGAGCCTTGGCCCCCTGTTATACGTTTGTTGTTAACAGAATGGTAATGACCAAGTCGTAATGTAAGACTAAAGACTCTGTGATGTTGTCGTAGTCTCTCTGTTGCTAAAAAAAATCAACCAGTAGTGAAGAATTCTACTTGCAGAACGGTCGGTGTGTAGTATGAGGCACTATGAGGTGTATTATTGGTGTGCAACTTAACTCTTTGACTGTCATGACGTTTGTGACCTTCATAGAATTGTCATTGTAGAATTTTGGGGGCGTTTCTAGGCTCACAGCCCTCAGTGTTCTGAACCATGCGGTGACAGCCTATACTTTTCTTTACATGCTGTAGTCTGGTCTACCAAGGCAGCGCACTAGCACACCAGTTGTCCATCAAAGAGCTACATTGTGGACTTCCTATTGAGGTGGAGCCGAGCATGTTTAACCTCTCATTTATAAAAGGCCACAGATCCAGTGGTTTACTACACCATGCTAACTTCTGAACATTTTGTTTGAACCCACACTGCTAATTAAAATTTTACTTTCACAGGAAAAGTTAAGATAATGCTTTTATTACAGGTGAATAATGTTGCCAACCAATTTATAGAATGATTATGTTATAAAGCATGTTATAAGGCATGTACTTAAGGTTTTATGAAAACAGTCCCTTCTCTCCGCAACCCCACCACATATTTCACACACACGCACATATACACACACTCACACCCTTTCAGTACCACTGTCTTAGACTATCATGACATTGGTGCATGTGAACGTTAATAGACTGTGTTTTTGTACAGTAGGCGTAGTAGGCATTAAGCCGGCGGCCATGTTGGCTCGGCGACAGATGCTGTTTACATCGGAGCCTCCATGACGTCATGACCTTGATGTTTTCCGCCACAACAGCCTGCTGAAAACAGTTAATTGGCCTTCAAACCGCTCCCGCCCCCCACTCCTTGCTTTGTGAACAGGCCAAAACTCTTAATGAGAGCCCGAGACTGTAAAAACTCAGTTTCTCAGCCACTGCCTCCTCTTCCTCTTCTTTTCGCCGTTCCCCCACTTTCATATGTCACTCTTTTCATCTATACTTTCTCTCTGGCTTCCATTCTACACTTTTCTTTCAGTCTTTCAATCTCTCTTTCTCTCTCTCTCTCGTTCCCGCTCTTTCCACTTGCCATGTTTTCACCTCTGTGGGCTTGGCCATATGTTTTTCATAACAGAGTTCTCACAATGGAAAGTTGTAGCAGCAGCAGCAGTAGGAGCACAGGAGCGCTGGGTTGGCTGTTGAAATGGGCACTGCTACGAGCCAGGAGTACGTACGTGCAGGACACTGCTCTGTAGTCTCCAACCTGGCCTGGCAAAATACACAGACCTCAGGGGAGAGAGAGAGAGAGAGAGAGAGAGAGAGAGAGAGAGAGAGAGAGAGAGAGAGAGAGAGAGAGAGAGAGAGAGAGAGAGAGAGAGAGAGAGAGCCAGTAGCATGCCGAAATAGTTAACAAATTTGCAGAGAGAAAGAGAGAGCGATGAAAAGAGAAAGATAAGTCAAGAGAAATGTATCTCTTGTATATCCACATGTTTCGAATGTTATGACAATGTTGTGTAGTCTAATTGTC
>NC_085880.1:24690281-24695281 GCF_034702125.1 Engraulis encrasicolus
TGTCCATGTAGAATAATGTTTCTCAAAGGGGGCTCTACAACCTCCCAGGGGGCATTAGGGAGCCTTAGGGGGGCGTTCAGAAGGAGACAGCTGAGAGGAGTGGTGCTCTGTTGCCATTTGGGGGCATTAGTCTTTTTTATTTTTTAATTCTAAGTGAGGGGGGTGTTGTGATGAGGTCAAGGGGGCATTAGGTGGCTTATGATGAGGTCAATATGGCGCTTGTTGAAAAAAGGTTGAGAACAACTGATATTTTTGGGGGAAGATTATGGTCAAATACTGTCAATGGCTGTGTGTGTGTGTGTGTGTGTGTGTGTGTGTGTGTGTGTGTGTGTGTGTGTGTGTGTGTGTGTGTGTGTGTGTGTGTGTGTGTGTGTGTGTGTGTGTGTGTGTGTGTGTGTGTGTGTGTGTGTGTGTGCCTGCGTGCGTGCGTGCGTGCGTGCGTGCTCGCGTGCTGTAGTCTGCTCTATGTACTGTATGTCTATGAATGTCTGCTTATCTGTGCTTTGAACCCATGCATAATTGTCTACAAACACATGAAAACTGCTTGTCAAGCATGGCTGCCTTTTTTCCCCCCTCCTCTGCCATGGCCTACTTCTGGAGTCTCGGGGGAGACTGAATCAGAGAATAGCCAAGACCCTACACTCCCAGTCCCTACACGCCTCCCCAATCCAGCCCCCCTCCTGCTCCAGCTCCAGCTCCAGCCTCAGTGCGTTATCGGATCGGTCAGCCACGTGGGAACTCTCTGATGTGTGTGTGTGTTTGTGTGTGTGTGTGTGTGTCTGTGTCTATGTGTGTGTGCGTGCGTGCGTGCGTGCGCGTGTGTGTGTGTGTGTGTGTGTGTGTGTGTGTGTGTGTGTCTGTGTGTGTGTGTGTGTGCGTGCGTGTGTGCGTGTGTGCGTGTGTGTGTGCGTGCGTGTGTCTGTCTGTGTGTGTGTGTGTGTGCGTGCGTGCGTGCGTGCGTGTGTGCGTGCGTGCGTGCGTGCGTGCGTGCATGCGTGCGTGCGTGCGTGTGTGTGTGGAATGGCCACATAGAGAATGTGCCAGTTGTGTGATCTGAGTAGTTTGTGTCTTATCTGATCTTGCCTCGTCCAGCCTCACTCACAGCGGTGCTTCGTTTCGGAGCTGATGCTGCATAAACGTGCTCTCGTCAGTTAAAACAATGAGCTCTTTGAGCTGTGGAGGCTGTTGGCAGCTGCAATGGATGACTGTGTTGGACTGGACCACCCTGGGCACGCTCGACTCGACACAGCACTCTGAGAGGTTCACGGCACGCATGGCTCTCTCTGTACAGCCTCACAATGTGTCCCATTCCACCAGTGGAACGCCTCACTATTGGTCGAAAAACATCACTGTAGTACCACTACAGATGGTGGAAAGGGAACCTAGAAAATCTTGGGTACCACACTACTTGACACAGACATTGCAGCTTGGTCATTGTCAAGTTATAACAGGGGTTATAACTCAACAGTATAGTGTGTGTGTGTGTGTGTGTGTGTGTGTGTGTGTGTGTGTGTGTGTGTGTGTGTGTGTGTGTGTGTGTGTGTGTGTGTGTGTGTGTGTGTGTGTGTGTGTGTGTGTGTGTGTGTGTGTGTGTGTGTGTGTTAGCTGAAGAAAATCATGCTTCAGGTGTAATAATTGAGCAACCATGGCAGTGAGTGAGAGAGTGAGTGTGTGTGTGAGTGTGTGTGTGTGTGTGTGTGTGTGTGTGTGTGTGTGTGTGTGTGTGTGTGTGTGTGTGTGTGTGTGTGTGTGTGTGTGTGTGTGTGTGTGTGTGTGTGTGTGTGTGTGTGTGTGTGTGTGTGTGTGTGTGTGTGTGTACTATTTTAACCCCCTGCCTGGTTGATCATTGTCACTGAGTGCGTATACATGCAGTTCAGTATCCCGAATATGATCGGGATATTAAGTATCGAATTAAATACCGAATTTGCGTTTGAGCATATAAACATTTCAGTATCCCGAATAAGCCCTTACTTGGGATACTGAGAAATCAGGATATGCTAAGTGGAGTGTTCCGAAAGAATAGGATACTGACGCATGTACACACCTTATCCCGAATACAGGGGCTTCCCATAGAACACTGTTGCTGGTATCCAGGCTACACGCATTTAAAGAGAATTCTATAACGGCCAAGAATGTAGGCTGGGATTTAACATTCTGTGCTCATATAAACACCTTATCCCAAATATGATCATAACCGGGATAAGCCACATATTGGGGATACTGAACTGCATATAAACACACTCACTGTCTGGCCCATGCCAGTCCTTTATGCACACCTGCACACACATGCACACAAACACATGCTAGCTACTGTACAATATATATAGCAGACGTAACCTTAAATTAAATAGACCTACACAGAAGCACACACGCATCCACTTGCTGCTAAATACATGAGCGTAAATAAATACATGGATGGACATGAATTGATATGTGTATTGGTGCCATGGCGCTGCATTGTTTGGCTGCCTCCTTGGCCGCTCCGCTTAACGTGTGCAAATATTTACTTTTTTATTTCGCAATTATGTCTTATTTTTTTCAAATCAGTAATGCTGTATATACTTATGACAGTAGCACTCTACGGGATATCGGATATCATTATATTCAATCATTTCAAAGAGTTTTAACACCCGAACCTTCCTGGCCTACGGAGATACTTCGCAGCGCACCAGGTTTCCATGGAGATGAGGACGCACCTCCGACGCGCAAAAGGAGGAAACGCAGGAAAAGAGGCAAAAAGGCTGGCGCACGGAGAAGACTGAGAGGCAGGGCACACAGGCCTCCTCTGCCCAGCATCCTTTTCGCAAATGTTCAATCTCTCGAAAATAAGATGGACGAGCTCAGAGCGAGGATACGCTTCCAGAGAGCGTGCGCGACTGCAACATCCTATGCTTCACAGAAACTTGGCTCACCCCCGTCGTTCCGGACTGCTCCATCACTCCAGCAGATTTTTTCTCTGTCTTGCGGTCTGACAGAACAGAGGACTCTGGCAAATCTAAAGGAGGAGGCGTCTGCATCATGACCAACAACAAGTGGTGTGACCCAAGAAATGTTACCATTCTGTCCCATGGCTGCTCGCCGCAACTGGAACACCTCACAGTCAAGTGCCGACCATTCTACCTGCCCCGTGAGTTTCCAGCTATCATCTTTACATCAGTATACATCCCTCCACATGCCAACCCAGACAGCGCAGTGCTTGAGCTCCAGGACGTCTTAAATAGAAAACAACAACAATACCCTGAGGCTGCCCAGATTATAGCCGGAGACTTTAACAGGGCAAAATTAAACCGCGTAATGCCCGAGTTTTCCCAGCATGTAAACTTCCCTACCCGCGGCAACAGTACGCTTGATCACTGTTACACCCAGTTCAAGGACAGTTACAAAGCAACACCACTACCAGCCTTTGGGAAGTCCGACCATGCTGCTGTGTTTCTCGTCCCTAAATACCTTCAGAGGAATAAAAGAGACCCCCCAGTGACACGCGAGGTAAAACGCTGGTCAGACCATTCTGTGGCCACGTTGCAGGACGCACTTAGCGACGCCGACTGGGAGATGTTTCGCTCGTCAACGGACAACATCAACGAATTCACTGAAGTTGTAATCAGCTACATCAACCTACTGACGGACAACATCATTCCGACGGTGACAATTAAGGTCTTCCCAAACCAAAAACCATGGGTGGATCGTGAAGTGCGTAACGCGTTGTCATTGCGCACACATGCCTTCAATGAAGGGTCCGCCTCAGGGGACATGACAAGCTACAAAACCGCCGCATACAATCTTAGGAAAACCATCAAGAGTGCAAAAAGACGCTACAGGGACAAACTGGAATCCGACTTCAACGAAGGAGACCCAGCTCGTGTGTGGAGTGGCCTGAGAAATATCACAGGGTTTTCAAGCAAGCCCCCCTCCAATACCAGCGTGAGTGACAATCTCGCAGATGAGCTGAACGCCTTCTATGCGCGTTTTGACACCCAAGACTCTATACCATCACAAACAGACTCATTTGAAGGTAATACTTTATTTGTGTCTGAAGAAGATGTCATAAACGTTTTTAAAAGAGCTAAATGCAGGAAAGCTGCAGGACCTGATGGCATATCTGGCAGACTCTTAAAATCTTGTGCCTATCAGTTAGGCCCTGTGTTTACACAAATATTCAATGCCTCTTTAGCCACAGGAGTAGTTCCATCTTGCTTTAAGCAATCCATAATTGTGCCAGTTCCAAAAGGCAAAAGTCCAACATGCCTCAATGACTACCGTCCAGTGGCTCTGACATCAATGGTGATGAAGTGTTTTGAGAAGCTAGTGAAGTCCTTCATATGTACATCCCTGCCTAGCTCATTTGATCCTCTCCAGTTTGCCTATAGAGAGAACAGGTCAAGGGACGATGCCATCTCAAATTTGTTGCATACCACACTATCACATCTAGACAGAGGAAAGGGTAATTATGTGAGAATGCTGTTCATTGATTATAGTTCAGCATTCAACACCATAATTCCCCTCACTCTTGTCAGGAAGATGAAGTCACTGGGGCTAGACTTACCTCTATGCAACTGGGTGTTAAACTTTCTCACAAGCCGCACGCAGGTTGTTAGAGTGGGTGGCACAACATCTAACACCCTCACCATCAGCACTGGATCACCTCAAGGTTGTGTGTTAAGCTCCCTACTCTACAACATTTACACCCATGACTGCAGAGCCAGCAGCAGTCAGAATTCCATCATCAAGTTTGCTGATGACACTGTAGTGGTGGGACTGATCAATAATAACGACGAACAGGCATATATAAATGAAGTTTCTAACATCTCACAATGGTGCCAGCACAACAACCTGGCACTAAACGTAAGCAAGACTAAGGAAATGGTGGTGGACTTTCGGAAAAAGAAGGGAAACTACACTCCACTTTCCATCTGCCAACAACCAGTTGAGAGGGTAGAGTGCTTTAAATACCTTGGTGTTCACATCACAAATGACTTAACATGGACAAACAACACACACAA